>NW_023397099.1:1623643-1718643 GCF_011125445.2 Fundulus heteroclitus | reverse complement strand
CAGATCTGAACCTCCAAAAGCACCTAAAGACAATTACAAGGTCGGCTTTCTATCACCTGAAGAACATTTCTAGGATTAAAGGACTAATGTCTCAGCAGGATCTGGAAAAACTAATCCATGCGTTTATTTTTAGTCAAATTGATTACTGCAATGGTGTTTTCACAGGTCTGCTTAAAAAGTGGATCAGACAGCTGCAGCTGATCCAGAACGCTGCTGCCCGCGTCCTCTCCAAGACTAAGAAAGTAGAGCACATAACCCCAGTTCTAAAGTCCTTACACTGGCTCCCTGTATCTCAGAGAATAGACTTTAAAATACTTCTGTTAGTTTATAAATCCCTAAATGGCTTAGCACCTAAATACATCACAGACTTGTTATCAGTGTATCAACCATCCAGACCATTAAGGTCTTCTGGCTCCAGCCTGCTCTGCATACCTAGAACCAGAACTAAACAAGGAGAAGCAGCATTTAGTATTATCTGGAACAAACTTCCAGAAAACTGTAAAAGTGCTGAAAGCCTGAGTTCTTTTAAATCAAGATTAAAAACACATTTGTTTAAAATTGCCTTTGACTGTAGTTAAACTGTTCTACTGTTTTTAATGTTCTTCTTTGTTCCTACATTCTATCCCTACTTGCTTTTGTTCTATTTTCTATCTACATTTTATTCCTACCTGCTTTTATTTTGTTATATTTTAATCATGTAAAGCACTTTGCATTGTCTTTGTACTGAATTGTGCTATATAAATAAATTTGCCTTGCCTTGCCTTTTATGGTAGCTTAGATGCTGATACATCTACTTCTTGGAGAGGGTTTTTCTTCACCATGGAAAGGATTCTGCGTCCACCACTATTGTCTTCCGTGGATGTCCAGGCCTCTTTGAGTTCACAAGCTCACTAGTGCACCCTATTTTTCTCAGAATGTACCAAGCTGTTGATTTGGCCTCTCTTAACATTTCTGCTATCTCTCTGATGGATTTCCTCTTTTTTTCAGCCTCAGGATGATCTGTTTTATCTCCATTGAGACCTTCTTTGACCGCATGTTGTGTTCTCACAGCAACAGCTTCCAAATTCAAATGCCACACAAGGAATCATCCCCAGACCTTCTAACTGCTTAATTGATGACATCTTAATGAGGGAATAGCCCATGCAGCCTTGTTATTTATTTTGCAGTCTTCTGAGTCAATCGTCCAATTGCCTTTGGTCCCTTGAAAAAGAGGCGGCTACGTATTAAAGAGCTGTAATTCCTAAACCTTTGCTCCAATTTGGATGTGAATACTCTCAAATTACAGCAGAGAGTCTGCACTTTAAGCCCATGTTGATTATATAATTGTATCCTGAATATGTTTTCATAAACAGCTAACAAAACTAGTGTCACTGTCCAAATATTTCTGGGCCTAACTGTATATGTGAATTAAGACCACATTTGCAACTGGCTTGATTTATATGACAGGGGTTCCCAAAGTCAGGGTTGCAAGGTTATTTGGTATTGATGTGCTAAAAAGATTTAGTATTTTTTTATATGTGAAACCAGAACCAAAGTCTAACTGTACAAGATGCTCAACATTCCTCATTTTAAAGCAGATGGAAGGCTATGCTTATTGTAAGAGTTCTTAATAATACTTAATATTTGTAATTGCGCACCTTATTCTAGAAATATTGTGACTTTATTCTCACAATTTTCCCCCAAAAAAAAAAAAAAAAAAAAAAAAATCCTACCCACCAAAAGGGTTCACCAGTCTGTGGCACTATTATCTTGGGGGTCGCAGGCTGAAAGGTTTGGGAATCCCTGGTATATAACTTTTTTTTTTTTTTTTTTTAGTAAATCAACATAAATCACAACACAGAATACGTTTACACAGTTAATGTACCAACCCAAAAACCTCCCTCCCACACTCCCCCCCCCCACACATACACACACACACTTATTCACATTCATTCACCCACATTGAATGAAATCATTCATCCGCAAATTACATTTTCAGTATAAACATTTGAGAACTTGCCATCTATTGTTATGTTTTCTAGCTTCATTATCGGTTTCAACCATATAGCTTTCTAAAGTTATGAAATGCTGAATAAATGTTTTAAAGAAATTAATACTAAGTGAGAAACTATTTTTGGCTTTAAAAATAAACCTTTTACCAAGTACAATGATTAAATTAACTAAATCATGACTGTTGATGAACTCTCCCAGTAAAACAGAAACCACATCAAGCTTGATAGACAGACCAATCTTTAAACACATTTTTTCAACTTCCACCCAAAATTGAGACATAATATGACAATACCAAAACAAATGCAGGGTGGATTCAGACTCCTGACAACAGAAACGGCAGTCATCTGACTCTGTCATATTCCATAATTTTAACATTTTTCCAGTGGGTAAGAAATTATATATAATTTTAATTTGAAAATAACGATTTTGTACATCAACAGTAGTTTTATAGATTAGTTTAAATATTTTATCCCACGGCAGCGGACAGTCAAAGTAGTCCTCCCATTTTCTATATGTGTTATATGGGGCAACCCTCAGTGACTTTTTTATTAAATAAAAATTATATATTTTTTAATTTATTTTAATTCCCTTTTGCCAATTAGAGTTACTTATTGGAGGTTTACAAACATATAGTTTAGTAGTTCCATTGTTAATTATCTTTTTCCATTTTTTTCCAATTACTCCAATGAGCTGGTTAAAGAAAAACTTTGAACAAGCATCACCATACAAAGTTCTAAATTCCTCATACTCCATAATTTTACCGTTCTCATTGATAATGTCATTAACAAAGATAACACCTCTTTCAAACATGTTTTTCCAAAAGAAAGGTTTTCCTATTTATATAACATGTTTAAACATGTTTAAAGATGTGATTATAATAGACCTGTTGTGCACTTTAAAGCCATTATCTAACCTTATATTGATGTGGACTGCATGTGTTTTTCCTTCTTAACCATGCTTTTGTTGGCATCACCTTCCGGCATGGACCACACCAAGTGACAATACTCAACATTGTCAACGCAGCTGATTTATTAAAAATTTGCATTAGACTTCATTTCAATGTTGTACATCTACAAATGCTAAGTAACACATTGCTAATCATTATTAAGGAGAAAAAAAAGTGTAAAAAGATTTCTTCATCCAGTGACTGTCATCAAGTAAGCAGGCTGACTCAAAACTGTGTTGGCCATAACGCAACATTTGTGTGTTAAAAAACATTTTTCTTTTAGCTTTATGTAATATTGATTTTTAGAGATTTTTTTTTTTTTTTTTTTTTGCATTTCATTAGCAGTAAGTTATAATAATTGAAATATATAATGACATGAAATGGATCACTATAAGGGCCCTTACATGAAATAGATCCAGGCCATCTTGGGCCATCCTTTAGCAAAAAGTAGTATACTTGAAGTAAACTGATTTAAGTACACTTAAATATAAGTATAAACTTAAGTTCTAGTATTGATGTACTTAGTCTGTTTAAACCTTTCAGTATAAGTCAAGTTTACTTCACTATAACTTTAAGCCTATTAAACAGTTTGTAAAAAGTAAATAAAAATGTTAAATATAAAATAAGTATGCTCATAGTACACTTGAGTAAACTATTTTTTTTCTAAGTATTTATTCAGTCTTTTCAAGCTCTGTAAACTATGTAGAAGTTGAGTTGTGTGTCCCCACGTTTAGCAGTTCAGGAGGCTGCCGTTCTTAGTTCCTGGAACACACAATGTCCCAGCTTTAATCCTGAAATCTTTCACATCACATCATTTCACATCTCAGGGACCCTCCCATGCCTGTAGAGTGGACTCCGGTTCTGTGGAGCGGTATCCCAGGATTTGTTGCACACCAGCGCCCCCCCGTGTCCTCCCCAGGCCTCTGCAGTGCCCCACAGAGCGCCGTGACGGGCTCTGCGCTCCGAGCCGTGCATCCCGCCACCTCCCCCCAGCCTCAGCAGCGCCAGAGCCTGCTCTCCCGCAGACAGCCGAGCGGAGCGCCGTCTCCTTCTCTCTGGGAACACCTTTTTGGAGATACAAAGCGGCTCTTTTCCCTTCACCGCCGCTGCTTCTAGAAAGCCGCTCTGATTTGGCAGTGAGATTAAAGAGCCACGATAAAGGGGAGCCCCCTCCCGTCCTCCTTCAGTGACGACGGTAGTAGCCAGGTAAGATAATTTTCCATCTGTTTGCTGCAAGGAACTGGCATTTATCTCTTTTTTTTGTTGAAGACTTGGTGAGGAGTTTCTAGCTGTCAGGCGCAACGCATTGCGTGGATTGTTGCAGACGAGCTGCACCTGCTCTAAATGAGCATGGCTGCTAAGGGAGTTCTTTTCACTCTAGCGGGGTTCTGGCAAGTATACCAGGCAGTTTGTGAGGTGAAGAAGACAGGATGCTTAAAAAAAAAAAAAAAAAAAAAAAAAAAAAAAATGACGCTCAAAGTGTCATCACGAAAAAGCGAGTTGAGATTGTAGTTTTGAAGCAAAAACGGAGGAATCCCCATTTGATGCTCCTAATACCGCTCATCATACAAGTTTGATCTGAAAAACAACTTAACAATATGCACATTTGGATTTGAACCATTTATGTCAAACTGTAAGACCCAAGGTATCAGAGTTGACGATGCTATTTTATATCGCTTTTTTACACTTTATCACTTTACAAGCAAAAACCTCTCTGCACATTGTTGGCGTTTTATGTGATGACTCAGCATAAAGTGGTGCATTATTTGGACGTGGAGGGGGATTCTGACTAAAGGCTTTTAAGTAGGTTGCACTGGATCCTGCTCGGTCTTGGAAATATATTAAATCTGATTTTATTATTTTCGGGGTCTGGACTGGATAAGTGTGAGAGGGGGGGAAAAAACAGTATCCAGGCTGTGTTCTTTATTCTGTTATCCGGAAGATGACAAGTCCAAATGATGTCAACGAAGATAAGAAATAGGAATTAATAAATTGGTATAAAAGTAAAGCAAACTGTTAATTTAAAAACAATTCCTCTTTACATTGATTCAAATTAATTGCATTGTTTCTTTGATTTAACACATCACAACTAGAACTTTTTAAAACAAACATTCATATTATTAAGGACTGACAGTTTCCAACTCTACTTCAACGCATCTCTGCTCCATCCAAGCCTGAATCAAATGGCTGAACTCTCTCTTTGACATGGCATTCAGTTCAGCAGAAGCCTCGCCATTAAGCCATTCCTATTTCTGGTGTGTTGCGCCAGGAAGGCATCCAAAAGTTTCAGAACAGCAGACTCTTGAACACTCGTGGTGTAAGATGAAACAGTTCAGATCTGATGAGTCTCATTGTTGTTGAAATGGAACTTACCTGAGATGCCGAAGAGAAGACAGTGAAATAACCCTTTATCATTTTGAGGAAGGGAGGCGACAACACCTCATTGAGCTCTGTCCAGTTCATCATCTGCAAACCAACAGAATTGGGCACAAGAGAAATCCTGTCAACACGTGGCCTTCCAAATCAACTTCACAGGCCAGGCAAAGACATGATTAATCTGGGAAGCAACTGATAGGTCTATGGGAACTCTGGAGGAGCTGCAGAGACCCACAGTTCATGTGGAAGAGTCCTTCAACAGAATAACTAATACTCATCTTCCTGATAGTGAAACACAGCGGTGGTAGCATCATGCTGTGGGAATGCATTTCTTCAGCAGGGACAGGGAAACTGTTAAGAATTATTGGGATGGATGATGGAGCTAAAGAGGTTCAGTTCAGGTTTCTCTTTTATTAACAAAATCAAAAACAGGGAAAAAGCCAAATAGATCGTCAAACCAAAAAAACGGCACAAAAATAAACAGACTAACGGGGCAAGCAAGGCAGGAACAGGATGGCTCAGGTTTCTGGAGACAAGGGGGTAAAAAATCCAAAACGCAAACCATAACAGAAACTTGCAGGAGGAGACTCACCCATAACTCAACAAGACGACCTGGAACTGATGTCTGGTCCCAACAGTTTATATGGAGGTGGAAGCAGGTGAAACCGGTGAGAGGTGATTGCAGCAGGGGTGGAGTTAGGCAGGTGTGCAGAGTAAGTAATTAGACCAGACATCAGTGCTGAGGCTCAAAACAAGAACAGATCAAAAAAACCAAACCTAAACTAAAGAAGCTAATGAAGACATAACAGGAAAAACTAAAACAGTAAACAAGACTCCAAACAAGACAAACCAAAACAAAACGTGAGGCAAGAGAGAGGCCTAGCTGATTAAATAACCAAACTAAAACCTAAACCAAAACAGAACATTACATTTTATTTGGAATTTAAATACCACGCTCGACTGCTTACGTGACTGTGGCGTCCTACGGAGACCAGCCCCGGAGGCCTGTGAAGCGGCGGCCTCGACGAGCAGCTCACGCCGGAGGAGAGCGACGCGGAAGCGGTGTAGCCGGCCGAAGAAGCGCGGGTGCCGAGGAGGCTTAGCAGCGAGGCTAAAGGCTAACCCATTCAGACCGCTGCTACCATCCATCTGGCTTTCCAACGTTCGCTCACTGGACAACAAAATGGACCATTTACAACTCGAGCTCTCTGCAAAGAGGGAGCTCAGGGACTGCTGCGCTTTCATTCTGACCGAAACATGGCTTTCATCATCAATCCCAGACAACGCCGTTAGCCTGGAGGGGCTAGCTACTTTCCGCGCCGACAGACAGACAGAACTCTGCGGTAAGTCCCGAGGAGGCGGACTCTGCGTTTACACCAATAACACCTGGTGTAAAAATGCTAGATTAGTCACAAGTCTCTGCTCTCCGGACATTGAGCTTACAATTATTAGCTGCAGACCTTTCTATCTGCCTAGAGAGTTCACTGTTATCATCGCAGCGGTTTACGTCCCTCCCAGCGCTAATACTAAAGATGCTATGGGTGTACTCTATCGGACTATCTCTGAGCTGCAATCTGCACACACAGAGGGGGTTTTCATCATTGCTGGGGATTTTAACCAGGCAAATATGGCGCTCCAGGACTGTTTTGAGTGCTCTGACTGGAACATGTTCAAAGCTGCTGCAACTTATGAGGACAAGATCAACACTGATGAGTACGCCATGACTGTGTCAGCCTACATCAACAAATGCATTGAGGACGTCAGCACCACCAAGACCATCATCACCCGAGCCAACCAACGACCCTGGATTACTGCGGAGGTCCGTCAAGCGCTAAAAGCACGGAACTCAGCCTTCAAGTCTGGTGACAAGGAGGCACTGAGGACAGCGAGAGCCAACCTGAACCGTGCCATCAGGCTAGCAAAGCGGAACCACAGTCAGAAAATCCAGGAGCTTTTCCATGACGCCAGCAACACCAGGAGCATGTGGAAAGGCATCCGGGCGATCACTGAATACAACACGCCCTCCCCCCCGGTGGGTGAAGTTGATGCTGACTTCCTCAATGGACTAAATAACTTCTTTGGGAGGTTTGAGGCACTAAACAGCACTCCAGCAGTGAAAGCTGTTCCCCATCAGGAAGAGGAGGTCCTCTGCCTTGACACCGCCGACGTGTGGAAGACTCTGAGGAGAGTCAACCCGCGGAAGGCCCCAGGCCCCGACAACATACCTGGGCGGGTGCTCAAGGAGTGTGCAGGTCAGCTGGCTGGTGTCCTCACAGACATTTTTAACACCTCGCTGGACCAAGCCACAGTGCCAGCATGCTTCAAGTCTGCCTCCATCATTCCGGTGCCAAAGAAACCTCAAGTCACCTGTTTCAACGACTACCGGCCTGTTGCACTGACTCCCATCATGATGAAGTGCTTTGAAAGGCTGGTAAAGGAACACATCGTCTCCAGTCTCCCATCAACACTCGACCCGTTCCAGTTTGCCTACCGACGGAACCGCTCCACTGAGGACACCATCTCCTCTGCTCTTCACCTGAGCCTGGCACACCTGGAGGAGAAGAACACGCACGTGCGGATGCTGTTCCTGGACTTCAGTTCAGCGTTCAACACCATCATCCCACAACATCTGGTGGGAAAACTGGAGCATCTGGGCTTCAACACACCCCTACGAAACTGGCTGCTAGACTTCCTCACCAACAGACCTCAGTCAGTCCGGGTCGGACAGAACACCTCTGATGTCGTCACCCTCAGCACGGGCTCCCCTCAGGGCTGCGTCCTGAGCCCCCTGCTGTTCACCCTGATGACACACGACTGCGTCCCCAGGTTCACCACCAATCACATCGTGAAGTTTGCAGACGACACAACGGTGGTGGGCCTGATCAGAGACAACAACGATCAGGACTACAGAGGGGAGGTGGAGCAGCTAGTGGGCTGGTGCAGAGACAACAGCCTGATCCTGAACGTGGAGAAGACGAAGGAGATCATCGTCGACTTCAGGAAAAACCGGCCTCACCATGCTCCACTGCTCATCAACAACTCAGCGGTGGAGGTGGTCAGCAGCACCAAGTTCCTGGGGGTGCACATCACGGACAACCTCACCTGGACTGTGAACACCACGTCACTGGTGAAGAGGGCACAGAAGCGACTGTACTTTCTGCGGAGGATGAGGAGAGCCCGCCTGCCCCCGCCCATCCTCACGACCTTCTACAGAAGCACCATAGAGAGTATTCTGACCAGCTGTCTCTCTGTGTGGTGTGGAGGCTGCAGTGCCTCCGACTGGAAGAACGTGAGGAGAGTGGTGAGGACAGCAGAAGGGATCATCGGGGCTCCTCTTCCCTCCATTAAAGACATTTCATCGCAGCGCTGTGTGTCTCGAGCCCGTAACATCATCAGGGACCCCTCACACCCCCACCATGGACTATTCTCCCTGCTGCCCTCTGGAAAGAGGTTCCGCAGCATCCGCTGCAGGTCCACTAGGTTCTGCAAAAGCTTTTTCCCTGCTGCCATCAGACTGTTGAACTGCTGAAGTATAAAAGTGTACCACACTAGATTCGCTGATTTGCACATTTGCACATTTGCACATTGTATCGTATCCTGCAAAATTGATGCTGCACCTTAACCGGAAACGTACTGCAAAACTATGTACAATGCAACTGTCTACTTTTAAATCACTGCTGCACCCTATTGCATATTTGTCTACATTTGGTTTACATTGTTTACATTTCAACTGCCTACTGTTCACTGCTGCACTTTATCCGGAAGTCAATTGAAATTTATCCTGTAAGTGACTGCGATTGATCACTGCACTTTATCCTGTACTGTAATTCACTACAAGGTATCCTGTAGAGTTACTGCAATATTTCTGAGCTGTGTGAAAATGAAATTTCGTTCTGTATGCACTCTGTGTATACAAAATGACAATAAAGAAAGTCTAAGTCTAAGTCTAATTTGATCTTCAAGTGTGACAACAACCCTAAATGTACAACTAGAGTTGTAATGGAATGGTTTGGGATCAAAGCATAGTCACGTGTTATTTTAATTTTTAGTCTATTACCTACAGCTCCAATAAAAATACACTGAAGTGTGTGTCTGTGATGTGACAAAATATGAAGAAGTTAATTGTATATCAATGCTTTAGTTTCAGACTGCCCACTGCTTTCTTTAGTGTGTGGCTCCAGGTAAGAGCATCTCTGTAATGGCAATTATTACCATGGCAAAATTGTCATCCAGGATCTGCTTTTCGGATTCCTAATCCTCTGGACTCATCTTAATCTATTTAGCATCACTTACCGCCTGCATTCATCAATGCCTGGAAGATTATTTAATAATGGATGACAGGAGAGATTCAGTGGTTTGCAACAGCGATTTGTCTGTGTGAGAACCTCGGGGGCATTTTGTGTTTTGCTAAAAGATGGCACAGACATTGTAGGAAAGTTTTTCCTCGTCTACAGGGATTTTATACAGTTACGCAGGTTTTCAATAGTCTCAAAAAATAATGTCATGTCTTAATGTGTTTATTCAAAACTGTTGGACGTTTTGTATTACCCAAATCAAATTGCACGCCCACGTCGGATACCTTCATGATTTCCCAGATCATGCAACCAGTGAGATGCTGTGACATCTGGTATGTTCATCCCAAGGGACCGGTGTGCAGCCAGAGCTGGCTGGAGCCCGCTGATATGGTGTTAACCCCCCCAAAGGTTTAACCAGAAGCCTCAGAGTTGAAGGACTGAGGACACCATCCCCAGGGGATGCTGTTACCCTGACCAAATTTTTATCCAAGCTGTGATAACTGTTAGCTCAGGTGGCCAAGATTCTGCAGCGATGGTGGAGGTGGATGCAGCCTCACCCAGAGTCACTTTCCTTCTATTTTTTTATTTTTCGGCTGAGGATGTGTAGAGTAATTGTGGGCTATCAGTATCTTCTCTTAAGACTGTCGAACTTTGAAGGCTGAACATTTATTTAAACCAGCTGCTGACCATGAGAAACAGTCAAAACAATATTTCAATATTGAAAATAGCACTGATGACAAAGGTTTTGCCTAGTGCAGATAGGTAAACATGTATTTAATAATGTAATTTTTTTTGCATTTTCTAAACTTTGGGTTTTGTTTACAAAACAGAAAGTCGGCTGTTTGGGAAGTCACGGCGTAAACACTAAAGGAACAGGTTCGCTATGAAATCTATAAAAAAAGATTTTATAAATATAACATAACTGAAAAATGCGAGGAATCTTTCTTCTCTGAGATTTTTAACAAAACATAGATAATACTTGTGCCTTATTTGCCATGGTCGACAGGTTAACAAACCCCCCTGTGTCCGTGGTTTCTGAACTCCACTTCACCAGGGCCTGCAATGAATTTGCTAACTTCTTTACTGATAAATTCCTAAATATTAAAAGATCAGTCTGTACATCCATATCAAGTTCAGAACCAAGGCTGTCTCTAACTTGAACTTATCTTGACAATTCAGCCAGATAAACTACACAGGCTTAGAAGAAATCGTTCAACAGCTAAGTTCCTCCTTCCGCTGCCTCGATGTTCTGCCCACAGCTTTCTTTAAGAAAGGTGTTCCTGTCATAGCATTTGACATTTTCCAGTCAGGTTTCCAGGTTCACCACAGTACAGAGACTGCCCTTGTCAAGGTGTTTAATGACATACATATAAATACAGAATGTGGAAGAACCACAGTGCTGGTTCTGTTGGACCTCAGTGCAGCATTTGATACTGTTGATCACTCCATTCTGTTAGAGCGCCTGGAGAACTGGGTCGGCTTTTCTGGTACAGCACTCGACTGGTTTAAATTCTACTGAAAGGACAGGGACTTTTTTGTATCAGTAGGTGAATTTACATCAGAAATGACAAATCACATGTGGGGTTCCCTAAGGGTCCATCCTGGGTCCCATCCTATTCAATATCTACATACTCTGTCTGGCTCAGATCATTAAAAAACATCAGCTACCATAACTATGCAGACGACACAACTCTACATCACCATGTCACCATGTGATTATGAACCCATTCAAGCGCTAAGAATATGCTTAGAAGAAATCAATGCATGGATGTGCCAAAATTTTCTTCAGTTGAACAAAAACAAAACTGAAGTAATTTTTGGTCCGATAGAGGAACGATCAAAAGTTAGCACACACATCTGGTTGCTTCAGATAGAAACCACTGATCAGGCCCAAAATCTGTGTGTAGTGATGGACTCAGACCTGAACCTCAAAAAGCATCTAAATACAATTACAAAGTCAGCCTTCTATTACCTTAAGAACATTTCCATGATTAAAGGACTGATGTCTCAGCAAGATTTGGAAAAACTAATCCATGTGTTTATTTTTAGTAGAATTGATTATTGCAACGGTGTTTTCACAGGTCTGCCTACAAAGTTGATCAGACGGCTGCAGCTGATCCAGAATGCCTGTGTACTCACTAAGACTAGACTAAGAAGTAGAACACATCGACCCGGTTCTGTGAATACTTGCAGGTTAGAGTCACAACAGGATAGTTGCACCGACGAGACTGGAATAATCCATGGCAAGCTGAGGTAAAAGAGAAGCAGAGGATTCCAGCAGCAAGCAGCGTACACTCAGGTAGACAGGCAAGGAGTAGGTGTTGCATGATGACGAACCGGCAGAGGAGTGACAACAGAGGGAGGTTTAAGTAGGGAGGCTGGCAGGTGAAATGAGTCTGACTGAGTAATGACCAACAGGTGTGAAGGGAAAGCTAAGTGAGGGGAAGGAAGAGCTGAAAACTAACAGAAAATAAAGTCAAATCATAACTAAAACCCTAACAAAGAGGAAAAACTGAAAACTAATAGTAAACAAAAGCCAAGCCAAAACTAAACCCTGACAACAACAAAAAAGCACAGAAGCACAAATTGATTCATTAATTCAATTCAATTCAATTTTATTTATATAGTGCCAATGTCATCTCAAGGCACTTTACAAAGTCAAATTCAATCATATTATACAGATTAGGTCAGATTATACATATTGGTCAAAAACTTTCCTATATAAGGGATCCAGTTGATTGCATCAAAGTCCCAACAAGCAGCATTCACTCCTGGAGAAGCGTAGAGCCACAGGGAGAGTCATCTGCATTGTCCATGGCTTTGCAGCAATCCCTCATACTGAGCAAGCATGAAGCGACAGTGGAAAGAAAAACTCCCCATTAACGGGAAGGAAAACCTCCAGCAGAACCGGGCTCAGTATGAACGGTCATCTGCCTCGACCGACTGGGGTTACAGAAGACAGAGCAGAGACACAACAAGAGAGACAAAAAAAGCACAGAAGCACACATTGATCCAGTAATCTGTTCTACATTAGATGGTAATAGCGGGTGATCTGTCTTCCTTGGATGATGTCACGGCTAACAGAACGCCAGACCAGGTGTACCTACTATGAAGAAAAGAGAGAGAGAGAGCAAAAAGTTAAAAGCTGAAATGACAAGTCATTTCAATGCAATGCAAAACTAGAGAACAGTAGACTGGAGAACAGTAGAAATCAATAGAATGAGAAAAATAGGCCCAGTAGCTTAAGCCTATAGCAGCTTCTGTTCTACATTAGATGGTAATAGCGGGTGATCTGTCTTCCCTGGATGATGTCACAGCTAACAGGACACCAGACCAGGTGCACCTACTATGAAGAAAAAAAACACATGACAGAAAACAAAAAGTTAAAAGCTGAAAGACAACAAGCAAAGCAGATTGGAGAACAGTAGGAGAACTCAGCAGAGTGAGAGAAATAGGCCCTGATGTCCTCCAGCAGAGATAACTCAGGGTAACCTAAGCCACTCTAACTATAAAAAGGAAGGTTTTAAGCCTAGTCTTAAAAGTAGACAGTGTGTCTGCCTCACGGACCAAAACTGGGAGTTGGTTCCACAGGAGAGGAGCCTGATAACTAAAGGACCTGCCTCCCATTCTACAGTCATGGCCAAAAGTATTGAGAATGACACAAATATTATATTTTCACATGATCTGCTGCCCTCTGGTTTTCATGTGTGTTGTGACGGTTTTGATTGATTTTTCTAGGTTTGTAGTTGTTTTTTATACCTATAGGGGTGCCAGTCAGGTATCCCTCCTGACAAGTAAGATTTTAAGTTTTTTTTTTACCAGTCACACAAGGATCATACACTTCAAGGTGTAGACCCATAAGTACAATGAATGACAAACAATTGTTTTACACATAACACCAACAACAGAAATGTTTGTTCCACAGTTTTTTGTATTTTTTAAATGTCCATTCAAAAATAAACATAAATCCCTTCCCCACAAAAAAAATGTCCTTGTTTCCTCCAAAGTAGGCAGGCTCCAACACAAATTACAAAATACATAACAACCCATACACAATTTAAATTCTACAATACACCAGCAATATCACAACACCACAAACAAAACATACAAAAAAAAATAGACTTACAGATCAGGAGATGGAAATCTGGCACACAGCAGAAGCAGGAACAGGTTTACTTTTGTTGCTTTCACTGGACAAATATATTTACATTTATTTTAATTTCTTTAAAGGAGCACTGTTATTAGTTTTGCTTAATTTTAGGTTTTTGAATAATTCTAAAACTTACGGGAGATTTTGTATCTGTGACGTCATCAGTATCAGGTGACACGTCGGCAGGGCAGGAGCACAGAAGTGGATGTATTATTTATTGTTTGGCTAATATTTAAAGGATCCGTGAAAGAAAAATCTATCCAGCAAAAATAACTCAAAAAACACAGCCTGAGGGGTTAAACAGCCTCGGATTAATTATTTTTAAAGCCTCTGTCTGGTCACGGTTGTCTCTGTCTCTTGTCTGTTGAGACACTGACATTTTTGAAACTGCAGTCAGGAGCCATCTTGAACTGCGGACAAATCAGGTGAGTGCATGTGGTTGGGGGCGTGGCCAAGGCGTGTCTTGGGCTGTCAGAGGACAGGAGGTTAGAGGGAGAGAGGAACCCCCCGAGAGGTCCCGAACTAGTAAGGGTGAATTTCTTTATACGCCTCATTTTCCCAATCATGCAGTTATTGTCCTTTATAAATACACAGAATCCATTGACGGAGTGGGCTAAATTCAATACACAAATCTCCTTTTTCCATCTGTATTAGACTGCCATTATCTTTCCCTTTCTTTACACCTCAGCGGAAGTAAAGCCATGGAAGTCCTCATTGTCGCTTTCCTCATTGAATATTTCCAGAACCTTTTTCTGCTGCTGTTTATCCACTTCTGCTGCTGTAGGATAGCAAGGTTTGTTCTGAGATATGTCAACTACACGGAGGTCTTCTCCAGTATCCTTCAGGACCACTTCATAATTTACAGGGCCAGTCCTTTTTGTGATACGGTAAGGACCCTTCCATCGTGGAGCAAGTTTGGCCATAAACAATTGATCAGCCTTGGATAAGGGGTGTGAACGGATCCATACACGGTCTCTTTCTGAAAAGTTTCCATCCCTTCTTCCCCGGTCATAGTTATGTTTTTGTCGTAGTTTAGCTTTTGTCAAGTTGGTATCAGCAATTTCACGAAGTTTTACAATCTGTTTTGCGGTAGCATAAACAGGGGTGTCAGGGTCAAGAAGGGTTGGACTTAACTCTACATCCAATGGCCCTTTCAGTTGTGTATGTCAGATGTCATCACATATGTACAGAAATACAATTGCAATCATATGAGTAACAAAAGCTTTTAATGACAGAATGAGTTTTTGCAGCAAGTCAATATTTGCAGTGTTGACCCCTCTTCTTCAGGACCTCTGCAATTCTCCCTGGCATGCTCTCAATCAATTTCTGGACCAAATCCTGACTGATAGCAGTCCATTCTTGCACAATCAATGCTTGCATTTTGTCAGAATTCCTAGGTGTTCGTTTTTCCACCCGTCTCTTGATGATTGACCACAAGTTTTCAACGGGATTAAGATCAGAGGAGTTTCCAGGCCATGGACCCAAAATCTCTATGTTTTGTTCCCTGAGCCAGTTAGATATCACCTTTGCTTTATGGCTAGGTGCTCCATCATGCTGGAAAAGGCATTGTTCATCACCAAACTGCTCTTGGACGGTTGGGAGAACTTGCTCTCGGAGGGCATTCTGGTACCATTCTTTATTCATGGCTGTGTTTTTAGGTAAGACTGTGAGAGAGCCGACTCCCTTGGCTGAGAAGCAACCCCACATATGAATGGTTTCAGGATGCCTTACAGTCGGCATGAGACAAGACTGGTGGTAGCGCTCACCTCGTCTTCTCCGAACAAGCTGTTTTCCAGATGTATTCCAGAGTATGTATTGTATTTAAAATATATATAAATAACTGGGCTATTTCTTTTTCCTCGCCATCAAGATCTTTGCCAACTGGCACCAGAAAATGCTGTTATTGGGCTTTCTTAGTCTGGAAACAGATGCATACAAACATCTTACGGGCGCAGCCATGATGAACTGGTTGAACTCGCACAGCTGACAATACAGCGATCTGATTGGCTGAGCAGCGAAACTCGAATCACGTGACCTCTTGGACCGGAGCGCAACAGTTTAGATTTTTTATCGGCTATAACTTATTAATGAGCAAGTGAAAACGTGGGAACATTGGTGTTTTGAGATCACTGCTATGTGTAGCAACTTATCCCGGTGGAAGAAAGTTGCCCCCTGACAGTTCATACGAAAAGTCATCCTACAGATTCTGGCCCACGGCCTATTGCTGTATGGTGTGCATACATTTTTGTGGAGGTATGGAATGTATGTATGTATGTCTCATTGTGTTTTTTGGCGTCAACATCTGAAAATCAAGTAAGAAAATGTTGGAGTGAAAAGAAAGCACAAAACCTTTCTTGGAAGATGTGGTTCTTTGAGACTCAGATATGCCACGGTCACATTACTTTTGTATATTACAGGTGGTTGTTGTGAACATGAGTGAAACAGGTTTATGACTAACAGTGAGGGGGTTAGATCTCATTTTCAGCTGCTGTTGATCCTTTCAGCTCACACTTTCTTTTCTTCCCCCATCACACCCTTCCACTAGTCTACAGGGCTTTGATCCGGCTCCCATTCAATCTCCTGCACCGTCGTGCTCATCTTTTCCTTCCATTTCCTCCCTTTAATCTCACGTTTCTCAATTTGCTGTCTTTGCTTTTCAATCAGTTGCTCGCCACTTGGACATGCTGCCTGTAATGACTGCTCCGCCGTTCTCAGATCTGCCCCTGTTTCTAGCATTCCCTTTGTTCTTCTCCTACGTCACGTTTTTACAACTTCTCTCTGTGCCCTTGGGTTGTCTGCGCGTCGGATGATGAGGGTGCCGTTGCTCCCGAGATCAATGATGTTTTAAGATATTTCACTGGAAGTGTCGGGTTGAATTAGGGCAGCCCGCTGCAGATGAGGCTTTAACGGCCTTGATATAGAGCGGGGACAAGCTCTCCCATCAGCATAGATTAGCTCCCTTGTCATTGTGGGAGAGAGACTCTTTAGATTAATTGGACATAAAGTCGTACCTGGAGAGGTGCCATCAGATGTTTTCATGGATTAATAATTAGTGCTCTTTGCATTCCCAATGTTCCCCTACCTTGTCATGTAAATGCATTTTACTTTTAGTAAAATTGGGTTGAGTGCAGAGCAATTCCAGCATGAGCAAAAGATCCAAGAAATAAACCGCTTGATTGGGAGGATAGAAACCATAAGCTGCATGAGATCCAAGCGCAGACAGAACAGGGGGAAACAAACTGAGCCTTCTACTTATCTCTGCAGCGGGGAACGCCTCGCTGCGCTTATAGACATAGAGAAGACGGAATAACGAGAGGCACAAAGAGAGGACAAGAAGAGGGATTACATGTCGCCAGTGAGTGTTTGGGGCTGAGATCTTCATGACACTGATGGCCTGCAGAGCTATTCTCTTTTTCTTGACAGTTTGCCGCCGCATCCATTAGCAGCTGGGAGCTGTGAAAATATTCTACAAGCAGTGAACGACTGGACGGCGGCGTCAGGGAAAATGATGCAAGATCCCCTTAAAATTAGGAGAAGCTAATCATCAAAATGCCGTCAAGTCTTTTTGTCCTTTACCATAAATATTCTTAAATTTTGCATAACTGTGGAGCGAAAGGAGAATAAAATCTCAGATTGCATTTGTGCTTTTCTTTCTGCTTTGCTGAAAAATGTATTGCTGCAAGTTTTTTTGGGTTGTGTCCCTACCAGCTTTGCTTATAGAAGATAATTTACCCATTTTTCCTTCTGTAGTAGATTAAGCTCACACAGTGGTCTGTACTTTGATTGGGTCATTAACACAGGAATATGCTCTGATCTGGACTATTCCACCTGTATGTTTAGGCTTGTTGATCTGTTTAAAGGTGACCTGACGAAGTCTTTTTCAAACCATTTTTTCCCTTCCCACGAGTTCCCTGTATTTACCGCCATTCATCTTCCCAGAGCAGCTTCACTGCCCATGCTGAAGAAAGTTCTCACCACAGTATGCTGCTACCCCCACCATGTTTCATCATGTCGACAGTGTGCTCAGGTTGATATGCAACATGCCACATGTGCTGGAAGAATTGCATGTGTGACATGAACTTCCATTTTGGTCTCATCAGACTAGAGTATCTTGTACACGTCTGCTGCGTCCCCAAAATGACTCGTTTTGTGAACTGCAAATAATAGCTCCACCTTTCTATGGAAGGGAGTATTTCAAATAGTAAAATATGGGGGGGGGGGAGGGGTAGTCTCGACTCTAGAACCTCTTTCAGCTCTGAATACTCAACTCTTTATATATGAGCATGCCTGTGCGCTACACAAATTGCAGGAATCTGCATGTTTATATTGTTTGCCCTAAAGATTGATAACCCGGACGTCTGAGTTTGGCAGCGTAAGCTCAGGCGACGAGGACTATCCACAGTTGTTTCTTATTTACATACGACTCATTCATCTCCTCTCGTACTTTCAGCTGAGGCTGACATTGAAACGGCTCTGTATTAAGCAGGGAGAGAGGAGACTTGAGGTTGTTTCACCCCTCCCATCCCCTTCTTAAGAGCGAAGGAGAAATGATGAATGGCATGGCACTTTAATGATCTTGTAGTGGAAATGCGAGTGCTGAAGCAGGCACATTACGCAGTGAGATGGGGATAGACTTTTGGCGACAGTGTAAGGCCGTCTCATAAAAAGCCTGTTCCTCAATTAAAGGACTGAGCTGTCGAGTAAAGAGGACGGTGCAAGGGACAAGTCTAATATATAATTTTGTCTTAAGCATGTACAGTGGTTGGGGTTAGGCATTTCAATCAGGTCTGGACTTTGACTGGATCATTGCGAGAATTAGATGTTTTGTTTTTCTGCTGTTACTGTATTTGGGATCATTCTACTGTTGATGACCAGTTTTGGACAACCTTTAGCTGTTGTGTATATATATATATATATATGACCTTAGAGTACTTTTGGTACGTAGAGAACTTAATGGTCCATTGAATGGCTGTCCGGGGCCCAGCTCTGGTGACTACTGAACAATCCCAAATCATCAGCCCTCCACCACCGTGCTTTATATCTTGGTCTGAAGTGTTTGTGCTTTAATGCCGCATTGGGTTGGTTCTGTGCATCCCGGCTGTACAGTTTTACTAGTTTAAGCCGTCCGACTGATAGGGAAGTCTTGTTGTTCATTCTAATGCAGCTTTGTAAACCCAATTTGTTTTGCAGTAGAACAAGAAATTCTTTTTTATGTAAGCCTTCGGAGCTGGTCTTACTACTGTCACAAATGTAAAAAGTTTACATGCAAATTGATGCCTGTAGAGCCTGAGACTGCGCTGTCTTTCATTCAGCCTTGCACAGTCTGTCCCTGGGACCGTTTGACATATTTCCAACTTTGAAAAACCCCTCTCTCTATAAAATGCTGGATTTCAACTTGTTTAGGAAATGGCCTGATCATCTTTCCTGGATTGACGAAAACCAAAAATTACTTTGCAGTTACTGCTGATGTACATCCTTCATGGCATCATTTTGACACACGTATGTTGGGTTGAAAGCAGCAAGCTGCCGGATCTGTCTTTTATAGAGGTGGTCACACCGACGATCGGTTTATCAAGAGCATTTCATTAGGAGCTCCTGCCAACTACTGTCCTTGTTACATTTTATGGAACCAGCAAATTTTGTTTTTTTTCCACGCCTTGCTTTCATTTTGGCTTTGTTTTTGTTTAATAAATGTTTCTAGTTCGAAACCATTTATGTTTTTTGTTCAGTTTTAAGTAATTTATATGAGGACTGGCTTGTTTTGTTCACTGATACATAAAACCATAGAGTTTAAAGACGGATTACTGTAAGGCTGCACACTGTATCACGGCTTTTTTATCATCACAAAAATCTTATATCTCATACCCCTGCTGTACTTTCATTTTGCTATGATCGTGTTAGTCAGTTGCATTTCCCAGGAGTCCTTTAAGATTTGTCACTAAGGCTTTTTAAAAATGCATACAGACTGCTCAATAAACATGTAATATGGATTATTTCTGGGGAATTTGGTAATTAGAATATTACTGGTGATAAATGCTTAACAAAACAATGTTAATGTCTTCCTCTTTTCAGTTCATTGCAAACATTGACTTCAGAAAAGAAGTAGTTTGTACTCCTGGGGATTGAGGGGAAAACAATCATTATTTCTATCTTAACAACATGGTTTTAACAGAAAAAGCTGCATCCGGCTATATTTGGTGTTTTGGCAAAGAGGTTGCTTTGTTGTAGTTTCCTTATGTCATTAACAGGACATCCTAAATAGTTTGTGATACATTTTCCAGCCCTAATATGCACCTATTTGTTTTGCCATTTTCATTTCTTATACTTTTCATGGTTTGTTCTCTGCAGGCTTCTTGCCTTGCTCGGCGTTGTACTCCAGCCTCATCACCAATCTGGTTCACAAAGCAGCCTATTAGAAAATCTATTTCGATTTGTATCTCGCACACAGTTCTGCATGTGGACCCATTCTGAGTCCATGAGCCTTTAAACCTAGCTGCCTCCTCATGCCATCTGTTGTTTGCTGAATGGAGACTACTAAAGCCAATCTGCTCGAGGTGCATGAGTTGGCAATGCCAGGCTACCTGTCATTATAAGAGAATTCAATCTCTGAAGAGTCCTTTGAGATCAAGCTTTCATACTGTGTTCAAGGTTGTTTGTAGAAACAAAATTATGTGATTTTTTTCAGTTCCAGTCACACTGTTAGTTTATATGTGTGTTTGTCCTTTCGTATTCGAGGCATGCGCTACTTGGAAGTGTTGGCAGCAGACCGGATCGGGTGACCAATTTTTCCTCCTCTCTCAACTTGATGTGAGCCGGTGTGAGATCCTCAGTGTAGTAACCTTGAGCTACAAATTAATTGGTTTCATAGTATTTCAGTACAAATGAGTGAAAATAAGATAAGAAATACCTTTAACATCCCACAGTGGGGAAGTTTGACAGTGGCAAAAACATATTGCGATTGTAACATGTTTTCATCTATTTTACACAGAAAAGTGACAAATATGCCTGCTACTAATAACATGGTCAAACACATTATTCCAGTTGTATTTCAATTCTGAAAATTTCAAATAATCACCTGCTTAAATCAGCAGTGGGTTTCAAGTACATGTCTGAAATTTGTTTTTGTTTTGCAAATTTCCAGACAGCGAAAGAAAAGTGGGATTGCCTTCTCTCAGCCAGCTGACCAGCAGTGTGCAGCAAAAGGTAGGGAGGTGCATCACTGCATTAGGCTGTGCTCACAGTCAGATAGTCCTGTGGCATGATGTCTTGAGTCCCTCGTCAGTAATACCTGACAGTAATGTTTACTCCTGCGTTTTAAAAGCAAAGCAGCAACTGTTAGGAAAACTATTAAAAACCTTTTAATAACCAAAGGTTGTAAAAGTTCTAGCTAAGCATTGGCTAGTTAGAGCTATGAATGAACATCCAGGTTTTCAACACTTAAAACTTCTGATTTTCTGCAGTTTAAATTCCCTGTTACAATTTAAAGTTTCAAATAGGAACATCATTTTTACTGGCTGTATGAAGCAGAGAATTACACAGCACTGCCCCTCCCCCACCTTATACTGTGCATTGCTTGTCAGTTGCGACGAAGCGCAATTGGAGCATTGTAGATTTAAAGAAAAATGATAATGGTGCTCCTTAGGACTAAATTTCCATCAAGCTACAATTTCTAGGTTTATTTCACATGTTTACAAGAAAAACCTGACTCAATCGGGGCTATTTTCCTGAATCTGAACAACATCTCCTGGGTGCAGATACTTCTTCTTCACCCTCTCAGGCTTGTATTCTGGATCCAAATCGAAGGGAGATGTTGTGCTGATACAGAAAAGGAGCCCAGCTCAGACACAATTTGAAAATTATCCAGCTGGACATCTCTGAAATTTACCACTTCAATCTTAGATGATGTCTGGCATTTTCTGTCGCTAATGGTTGACTTTATAATCACAGTCAACTTTTTCATACAGATTTCAATGTCAAAGAATATCTTAGATTAGACTTTAAAAAAATTATTTCTTTAATCATAAAAAAGTATCCCTTTTTTCATGCAAAATTACAACTTCGACAACAGACAACATCGAAATGTTTGTTAAAATTTGTTTTTTTTATGCCGCTGTAGTTACATTTTGTTTTTCTTTTATCTACAATAGCCCTAATACTCCATAGTTAACGAACAGCACACCCAGTCATCTGGAATCAGGCATTCGGGCTTAAAACTTAAGAATGGGCACCCATCACTCTAACACTGGTATAAAATTTCAGTTAAGAAAATTAGTCGTTGAACTTGAAACCCAACTCAATTAACATTAATTTTATGTTTTTAGTAGCACTGAATGTAATTTTGTTATTTTTGTGTCAATCTGAATAATTGTTGCTTTATGTTTTTTTTTTTGTTCATAGAAATGCTCTGTATCGGCAAATTCAATATTTGCCAATGTTTCTAAACATATGAGACAGATGGGTTTAAAATCGCGTTAAAAAGAAAGCCTGTATCATTGACCCAATCTGAATGAAAACTGTTCCTTTCTCCTCTGAGTTCTTTTTCTTTTCAGACATGTAGATTGTCTTCACAAATCCCCTGGGCTTACCTCAGTCTCTGCTAGCTGAGTTGTGTCTGTAGAGTGTAGAGCATTCTTCCGTCTCCTGCTGTACTGTTAGGCATTACAGTAGGCCGGAAAAGCGTCGCCTTGGACAATTATTGCTGTAAAATTATTTTTAAATGGGTTTCAAAGAAGCATTTGCTGTTTTCACCGCTGGCACAAAGGTTAATTCAGTCTGAAACTGTGTTTTAAAGAATATATATTCAGAGCAGAAGGATCCAATTCAGATTTGATCTCTATAGGTAGATTAATAAATTAATTAATCTAGCTGCCATCAAAGTTACATCAGCATGACATGCTTTGCAAACACACCCCTTGATTGATTATCTGATGACACTTTATTTTATAATTAACTAATGGTGGAATGATCTGTCCCTCCCATCCATGAGCTACTTACTCTTGAGGTTCAGTCGCACTCAAACGGCACTGTAGAGCCAATAGGAAGACCCGCTTATGGCAGTAATTTCCGTCATTCATCTGCACTGAGCCAAAAACATGTTTTTTTTTTTTTTTACTGCTTGTGTCACGGGTTTAGATAAGACGTGCTAAAAATTGTATTCAACACAGTTGAGGTTTTCAGGTGAATATGCATAGGATTGGCAATGAAGCTGTTGCTGGTTACACGTGTACTTCACAGTAGGTGATACAGTAAGCTAAGCCAGGGAGACTCTCTCATATCTAGTGATGTGCAAAGTGTTCATCCATATTTGCATTGTTCATGTTTTGTTAACTCACATCCTGGAATTAAAATTTATCTATTTTTAAGAGATGCATATTTTTATTATGAATGTAATGGTGACTGGGGATTCCATTACTTCGTGAAATGGGACTACTGGTGTTGTCTGACATATGATGGAATTACATACCAGATGGTTTGGGTATTTGAGTCCTTTATTGTAGTTTAAGACATTTCGGGAGACGTTCTGAAAAAAATAGAGACTGAATATCCTACCTGTACAAAGAGAAGGCCGAGTTAATGTCAGTTAGTATTTTCTTTACATTTCTATTGGCTTAACTCATCAGTTTAACAATACAACTCTCACCTCTTTAGCTTGTCTCATCAACAGGGCGGGGCAACAAGAGGGACAGCTCCGGGTGCTGCTTAAAAGCTCTTGGAGCAAACCAGTGAGATTAGGAGGGTAGTACTTAGAAGATTCATGCTTATTTTGATGTATTCCTGTGATTGACCTTAGATTTGTTTAGTTGTATTGCTTTGTAATTATGTAAATATTTATTGGGTACTAAAATGGAGATGAGGTGTTCTCCAGGAATTAGCTGGTTTAGAGCGGCAAGGTGTATGGAATGTGTCCCCGTTAAAAGACACGGAAGCAGATGTCTGGTTTTGTTGTAGATTTACTGTGCTTCTTCTGACATGTACACACAGCAAGTCCACTAGGCAAACACATATAAAGGATGAATTTTAGGGAAAAAACGGGAAATAATGAGCTGTATGCTGCTGCATCAGTAGGAAAAACTCTCAGCCATCTCACACGCAGGTGTGGTGCATTCAATGGAGCTTCGGACATCTATGGTGCGTTCATGAACGTCAGACATATGACATTGCACCGAAAACACAATATAAATGAACAGTTTCCAAAGGGAAACATCTAAACAACAAGGACTTTCTAACAGGTACAATTTATTGTTTTAGTGTTAGATTTGTGCAATTATCATTTATTCTGATTACTTTCATGGTTTCTATCTGCGGACTGCTCATGGTAGACTGGGTGTGAAAGGTACTGTAACTAGTTGCTTTCAGAAAAAAGACAGGGTTGATGTACACATGACCTGCAGTACTAAAATAAATCCTCCTCAGACTTTATCTTATTGTAATGACTCTCCACTAAACGTTGACCCTTTGCCAGTCAAAACTGAAAAAGAAACGATAATGAAGTGGGCAGTCAAAATTGTACTGCAGCTATGATTGGAGCAAAGGCAGGAACTAGCGATGATGAACTAGCAAAACTTAATGCAGTCTCAAGCTGCATTATACCAACAGACTACTTGTGCCACAGCTTTTGTGGCACTAGTGGCTCATTTTTTCAAAGTAGCTTGACAGGGAAGGGGTTTTAGAGCGAGCGTAAGACATGTGGTATAGGACCTCGGGCCGGAATCGAACCTGCGTCACCTGCGTTGAGGACTACATGGGTCTTGCTCACCACCCCAGCGCCATCGGAACATGGCATCAAATGAAAATGTTGTAAGCAGCAGGCATCACGAGAAACCCCAACAAGGTAAGCTAGTCAAGGATCTTCTTGCTGTTCTTCTTTCAAAGATGAAAGATTCTGACAAAACAGTTGTGATAGCAGCAGCTATGCGTGCATCCTCCTGTGCTGCCATGTTTATGTTGGTTCGGCTGTGGGCTCGGCACCTCTTGCTTTTGTCACAGTGGTACACGATGGATTCTTGTGTGTTTCTGAGCGCACAAATGCCACGAGAATTCAGCTTGCAGGCAAGGTTAGGTGGGACTTAGATCAAGAATTACTGGGGTAATAAATAATTTTCAATTCAATTTATATTTATATATTTATATAACGCCAATTCATGAAACATGTCATCTCAAGGCACTTTACAAATTCAAATTCAATCATATTATACAGATTGGGTCAGATTATACTGATTGGTCAAAAATGTCCTATATAAGGGAACCAGTTGATTGCATCAAATTCCCGACAAGCAGCATTCACTCCTGGAGAAGAATTTTCTGTTGGTAAAGCCAACCCTGCCAAAACGTTATATTCATCTTCAAAGCAAGGTGCTAGGTGTTATTAGTGTAACAGGATAAGTCGTATGCGGTACACATGTATGCAGTAGAAATTCCCTTTTGTGTTCAGTTCCCAGACAACTCTCCCACCCCCTGTTTATGACCTTGCCAGAACAGCACCTGTGCCAGTAAATGGTCAGCCTGACATCACTTTATTAGACATCTGGTGCGGAGAGCTGTGGAACGGATTTTAAAACAATTATAAGTTGTATTCAGGGTGATGAAATGAAGTGTGTAGGAGGCCATGCATTTTTATTACCGGTGGCATTAGCTCCAAGGCTATGGAGGCTATGCCCTATGTTGTCATTTTGGGTCTGGATGCCCCCACTTAGACTGAGTTGCTGTCCAGCACAGATACTGATAACCTGACTTAACCTTTTAAATACCAAATAAACACTGTTTGGAACCCAGGAAGCTGCCTTGTTTGGAAAAGGGTGTCGCCATGATGATGTCTAAGGTCAAACTTCCTCCTCCCCTCTGTAGCTTGGCCACCACTAGAGCACAGAAAGCAGAGAACCCAGTTCAAGACTAATGATTCTAGGAGAAAGGATACATTTTTAGCTTCTGCCAAAACTGTGGTGGAAGGACGGGAGAACCTCCTCCTGTTATTTGACTTTGATATTCCCTCTGACATATCTACAAACAGAGGTCAGACCCAATCATAAAACCATGGCAAATCAGGGTGTGACTTAACCCCATCTGCTGCTATTTCCCATCGTAGAAATATTGTTGTAGGTGTAGATGTTATAGGCCCCCTGGAGAAGTCTCACCAGCTTTCCTGAACCAACTGAAAAAAAAACACACCCTTGGCATGATGCTGCCACCACCATATTGTCATGGTGGGGATGGTTCCTTCTAGGTGATAGCACATGTGCATATTAGCCAAAAAGCTACATTTCTGTCTCCTCTGACCAGAGCATTTTCTTCCACATGATTGCCGCCCCTTGCATCAGCTAGCAGTGATCTGTGCCCTTGACAAACAAACATGCATTTTGTGCGCAAGTATTTTTACTGGAGCACCTTCAGCAGAACAGGATGCTTGGTGGGGCAGTGTTACATGTAATAAGGTAAATGTGAAGGATGCCTGTGATGTTTCCCTTTTTAGCAGAAATCTTTCATTGAAATATTTCCTTTTTAGCTTGACGTGCAGGCAGAACAAAGAATTTCACAATAAAACATTTTCCTTTGCATTTTTAGCTTTAAAAATTGATGCATAGCCAATGAGTGCTTTACAATTATAATTTCGGGGGTTTGTAGCAAAATGTTTGGACAGCATTCTTGGGCATGGCCACAGGGGTGGAAAAAAATCTATTAAAAAAATCAAGATTCAAATAGTTTATTTTGTAGGAATTCTTTCATTTGGTCTACTTGCATTATGCCCCCCTCTCTTCCTCTTCTCTTTAATCACTAACTTTCACCTGTTTCCCTGATTTCAGCCTATTGAGAGAATTAATGAAGCAGAGACCACAAGCTATATGCGCATATACAACACAATCTGGATTTTTCATCCTAAAATGAAGCGTAGAAGAAGATTTCCTCTAAATAAATACATTTTCGTGTTAATACTGTATCGTTCCGTTATGACTCCCAAGCACCAGCCCGAGGTTTTGCTGCTAACACTTTATTTTAGGACAAACAGGACGGGACAGCTTTCACTTCACCGGTCCCCCAAATCATGACTCTTCTCCCCGGAAGCCACACATTTCTTCCGGTATGACCGCAAAGCGATCTGATTTAAAGGAACAGTAAGTGTGCAACAGCACTTAGCAATAAAGTCTAATAAGGATCATTACAATACATTTTTATTTATTGATTAAATTAACAATTTTTTGAGCTTTACAAAAGAAATTCTTATTTCCACATCTTTATTGTGTGTGTGTGTGGGGGGGGGGGGAAACACGGTCAGACGCCATTACAGTTCTGGGGGTGTGCGAGAAGCAGAATTTAGTTCCTATGCTCCACTTATCTGGAACAAACTTCCAGAAAACTGTAAAAGTGTGGAAAGCCTTAGTTCCTTTTAAATCAAAATTCAAAACACATTTGTTTAGGATTGCCTTCGACTGTTCCAGATAAACTGTTTTACTGAAACATCATTAGTTCCGCTTTATAGTCCAACTGCTTTTAATGTTTGCTTTTAGTTTCTATTTTTCCATGTTCTATTTTTTTTCTACATTTTATTCCTACTTGCTTTTTTCTGTTTTTTTCCCCTGTATTTTAATCATGTGAAGCACTGTACTGAAATGTGCTATACAAATAAATTTGCCTTGCCTATTTAAAAAGAAACGGCATGTCTCTGTCGCAACTGTGGTATTTTAATAATCTCTCTGCATAATGGAGCTTACAAAACTGCAAATCACTGCTGCTGTTCGTACAGTGATGCACAGGCATCTCCTGAGTTGCAGCTGTGACAAGTTAGCAATGTAACTTTCTACAGTCATGTTTTTTTTCCTTCTCTCAATGTCTATCTCCATAGATACACAGAGGAATGAACAGGTCATTCTAGAAGTTTGATAAAGGGAACCATGATTAGTTGTAACAATGGACTTTATTTGAGAAATATCTATTTTAGATGTAAAACAATACAGTGAAAATATTGTAAGCTGTTTAGTTTTCATAAATTGAAATAAAATTGTCATGATTGGAGTTTTGTTTTTTGGTTTGTTTTGTACTTCTTTCTATTTTACCAATTCTGTCTTAGGTTTAGGTTCTGTCTTAGTTTGGTTTATGGAATAGTTTGAGTTTTGTTGTGGTTTGCTTTTGTTCCTCATTTTATATTATCAGTCAAGGTTCTGCAAACTTTTAGTCTAGTTCTGTTCACCTGCCAGCTCACCTCCCTGTTTTCACCCAATCAGTTTGTCACTCCCCTGTCAGCAGTCACCAACCTATCAGTTCGGTTCTCTGTCAGTCACTTCCCTGCCTCTGATTAGTTCTACCTGTTTTCCTGTAATTAGTTTCTACTCAAATCACCTGCTCAGTCCCCTATTTATACCTGCCTCTGTCTCCTGCACTCTGTCAGATCATTGTTTTCCATGCCTATTAGTGAGTCTTGTCCAGCATTCCCCATACTCTGTTTTCTTGTAGACCTGACCCAATTAGCCTCTGGAGTTCTGAGCCAGCCTGATACCTGGTCCTGATTTTCCTGCCCTGTTCTGATAGCTTACCTGTTTACCGACCTAAGCCTGGACCTGTTTCTGATTTTTCGGCCTGTTTTTGGACTGCCTCTCTGTGTACCGGTTTTTGGATTCCCATTTTGGCCATTGAGACTGTCTGTTCCTGCACTAACCAATTCTGTTTATTAAAACCTGGTTATTCCATGTACCTTGCTTGTTTTTGGCTCAATACTGGGTCCATCTGTCCCTGATTCATGACAAAAATATTGTTACATGGGTGTCTTCCTGTTGTTTACGCTGCAATGCATTCTGGGTAAATGACGTATACTAGGTCCTAGCGCTGGCTTCATCCAGCCAAAACAGGAATGAGCAACGTCTGTATAGTGGGTCTAGAATTAATGTTTTACTAAAACAGACACCCCCATTTTTGAAAAGATTATTTTATTTTATGATGATTAGAACAACTTTCTAACATTAACTGACACATGTCGATGACCACCTAGTCAGTAAAGGGCGTTACTGTGAGTGAATGAACAAACGAGGAAACTTCTGTAGTCTCTGCCCGCGCATGCGCAATCAATAATAAACCGCTGCCAGCAGAGCCAGGTACAACGTATTAACGTGTCCGTTCCTCATCATTCACAGGTACTATTTGTAACTATTCCTAAACATTCTTAAAGATGAAAGTAATGTGAACTGTCTGTTGCATTATAGTAACATTTTGAGAGAACTTGATCCGAGTTCTGATAAATATCTGTTTTGTTTTGCCGAGTCGAATAACGGCTACCGTTAGTTCTTTAACGGCTGGATTACAGAGAGCACACGGGATGTACCGATGTGCATGTAAAAGAGAATATAGTGTCCGTTTTATGTTTACTTTTTGTGTCTGAGCCAATGGCTGAAGTAATGTGAACTGTCTGTGACATTATTGTAACATTTTGAGAGAACTTGATCCGAGTTCTGATAAGTATCTCTTTTGTTTTGCCGAGTCGAATAACGGCTACCGTTAGTTCTTTAACGGCTGAATTACAGAGAGCACACGGGATGTACCGATGTGCATGTAAAAGAGAATATAGTGTCCGTTTTATGTTTACTTTTTTGTATCTGTCTTTGGTGATGGGAAGTCATTATTTTGATGAACATTAAGCTTATTTTGCAATGAAAGACATATACACTCAGAGACAGACACATGTAATGGGTTATTACGTTGCACTTTATTTTATTTTACAAGAGTATTTATTTGTATTACTCAGGTTATTAACAATATTGTAAACTAAGAGGTCAATTGTATTTTGAGCTGTTTTGAAGTTAAAGACTGACAGTGTATTTTGACATGAATACTATCCCCATGTTATGATGTTTTGTGATATTCTCAAAGCAAGGATAGTTTGATATTTGTGTTTAAATGGAATGACTGAATGTTTAAGATTGTTGCAATCAATAATAAACCGCTGCCAGCAGAGCCAGGTACAACGTATTAACGTGTCCGTTCCTCATCATTCACAGATCCACAGCGCATCCTGCCTGTGTATCGCTTGTGCCGGCCCAGATTTCCCCTAGGTCTTGTCATGGTTGAGTTTTGGTTTGGCTTTGTTTTTCTGTTATTTTAATTTTTTCATCTCTTTTGGGTTAGGTTTGACTTTATTTATTGTTAGTTTTCAGTCATCAGTTATTTTCTGTCAATTTTCACTTCACCTCCTCAGCAGTCAGTCACACCTGATAATCATTTACCAGTTAATTAGTCAGACCCTTGTTTCACCTGTTAGTGCTCTATTTTAACCTCCCTCTGTCTTCAGTTCAGCACTGGGCCGTCATCATTCCACACCTCTCCATGCCAGTCCCCGTTTTGCCTTGGAAGCTTTGTTTTGCTCCTCTTGTTAAGGTTAGTCCTGTCAGTCACTCTAAAAACTGTTTGTTCACTGTTTGTTCCTGGAGAGGTTCTGCTCTGTGTCCTGGTGTCTCCAGAGAACTGCTAACTGGACTAGCCATCCTGGAAAGGCTCTGCTCTGTGCCCTGGTGTCTCTCAAGTTCTGATAACCTGACTAGCCGCACTGGAGAAGCTCAGCTCTGTGCCCTGGTGTCTCTCAAGTTCTGCTAACCTGACTAGCCGCCCTGGTGAAGCTCAGCTCTGTGCCCTGGTGTCTCCAATGAACGGCTAACCTGAGTGCTATGAGGCCTGCTAGCCGAGCAGCACCTTGCAAGAGTGGACTCTCTGTCTCCGGGCCGTCAGCTCCTGCCATCACATTCATCCCTGACCTTCTGCAGTCCTGAACCTCCGGTCTTCATCATTCACCACCCAGCATACTTCCTTCAATAAAGACTCAAACTTTTAGTCCCGTGTGTGCGTCCTGAGTTCATCAGTAAACAAAACCCTGACAGTACGGCCCAGTCCAAGGGTGAACTCAGGCACCATGCGGGGCTTACCTGCAGGAGTTGACGACCCGGACATCCTCGCATATGTGGAGATGTGCGAACGCCAGATGAGGGAGAGGTACGCCAAGATGGCTTCTGCCCGGGACCCTGCGCCACCGATCCGGGTCGACTCCACTTCCCCCGTGGTTCACGTGGGCGTTGTTACAGCTACCCCGGAGCCCAGGGAGAGAAGCCGCTCAGCCTCTCGTCGTCTCGGTCATCACCTCCATGACTCGCAGCTGGCCCCTCGAGTGAGGCTCATCATTCCACCTAGCAGAGCCCCACGCATCAAGGAGAGCCAGCTGTGGGAGTTCTACTACGGTGACCGAGACGACCTTCTGCCCTGCTGGCCAGCTGCCACCCCCGAGATTGCCCCAGATTCCTCATCTGTCCCCTCCCGGCGAAGACAGCAGAACCACCGGCGCGGAGGGTCCGTCAAGGCTAAAGAGGAGGATCCGCCTCCAACCTCGGCGCTCTCTGAAGCCTGTAGCCCGGCGCCGCTTTCTGAAGCCTGTTGCCCGTCACTGCCTGAAGTAGCCGAGGAGAGGGTTCCGCCTCCACCAGTAAGCTCCGCTCTGCCGGCCGCTGAAGGATCTGCTCTGCCGACCACTGAAGGCTCCGCTCTGCCGGCCGCCAAGAAAATAGATCCGCCGGCCGACGAGGATGAGCCCAAGGTCTCCGAGGGAGCCGCTTTGCCTCAGCCCGAGGCCTCCGAGGGAGCCGCTTTGCCTCAGCCCGAGGCCTCCGAGGGAGCCGCTTTGCCTCAGCCCGAGGCCTCCGAGGGAGCCGCTTTGCCTCAGCCCGAGGCCTCCGAGGGAGCCGCTTTGCCTCAGCCCGAGGCCTCCGAGGGAGCCGCTTTGCCTCAGCCCAAGCCTCGTGGGGAGGTCCAGGAGGACCTGCCTCCGCCCAAGCCTCGTGGGGAGGTCCAGGAGGACCTGCCTCCACCCAAGCCTCGTGAGGAGGTCCAGGAGGACCTGCCTCCGCCCAAGCCTCGTGAGGAGGTCCAGGAGGACCTGCCTCCGCCCAAGCCTCGTGAGGAGGTGCAGGAGGACCCGCCTCTGGCCTCGGTTTCCGCCGAGACCGGTAGCTTGGCCCTGCCTCTGACTTCTCTGTTTGGCCGGAGCCGCAGACTGCGGACTTCGAGCCGCTCGACTCTGCCTCGTTGGGGCCGTCCACCACGGCGCCCGCCTCTGACTTCTCTGTTTGGCCGGAGCCGCAGACTGCGGACTTCGAGCCGCTCGACTCTGCCTCGTCGGGGCCGTCCACCACGGCGCCCGCCTCTGACTTCTCTGTTTGGCCGGAGCCGCAGACTGCGGACTTCGAGCCGCTCGACTCTGCCTCGTCGGGGCCGCCCACCACGGCGGCCGCCTCTTACTTTTTTGTTCGGCCAGAGCCGCCGACCGCGGTCTCCGGGCCGCTTGACTTTGCCTCGTCGGGGCCACCCTCCTCGAGGGTTTAGTCGGGCGATGCTGCTCCGCCGCCTGCCTCGTCCAGGACGACCTCCACGAAGACTTTTTCTTTTTTGCTTAGCAGCCGTTTTTGCCTGAGCCCTTAAGGCCAGTGCCTTCTGTTATTTTTTGGGCTCGATTTCAGTTTTTGATTTACTTAGGATTTTGGGGTTTTAGAGTTACTTAGGGGTTCTTGTTTTCTTAGAGTTCTTAGTCTCTGTTTTGCTTTTGTTTTTCCTGCTCCGTTTTAGGATTCTAGATTTTGCCTTAGTTTCCAAGCTTTGCTTTGCTTCCTCATTTATAGCCTTAGTTCTCTGGTTTTCTCGTTAGTTTACTTGTTCATGTCCTAGTTTTCTTGTTTTGCCTTAATTTCTAGTTTAGCTTTAGTCTCATAGTTCTGTTTAGTATTTTGTTTTGATTTAGTAGTTTTTTGCTTCGGTTTTTCTTTTGTTATCCCTACCCTAGTTCTTCTGGTTTTGTTCTATAGGTTAGTTCATGCCTGGTTTTCTAGTTTTTGGGTTAGATCTGTAGTTTCCCAGCGCTCTTTAGGTCCCAGCGCTTCTTAGTTTTGTTTTGGCCCCCTAGCTCTTAGTCCCCTGGCGTGTTTGACGCTCTCCATTCTCCGGAATTTAGACGCCCTTAGTTCCTGGTATTTTTGTTTCCTGGCGTATTAGGATGCCCTTTGTTCTTGGTTCCCTGGTGTTTAGATTTCTAGCGTTTAGATTTAGTGTTCCCGGCGTGTTTAGACGCGCTCTGTTCTTGGTTTCCCGGCGTGTTAGGACGCCCTCTGTTTTCGGTTCCCCGGCGTGTTAGGACGCCCTCTGTTTTCGGTTCTCCGGCGTGTTAGGACGCCCTCTGTTTTCGGTTCCCCGGCGTGTTAGGACGCCCTCTGTTCTCGGTTTCCCCGGCGTGTTAGGACGCTCTCTGACTCTTGGTTCCCCGGTGTGTTAGGACGCTCTCTGACTCTTGGTTCCCCGGCGTGTTAGGACGCCCTCTGTTCTCGGTTCCCCGGCGTGTAAGTACGCCCTCCGTTCTTGTTCCTAGGCGTTTTAGATGTTCCTGCTTCCCTCACATCCCGACGTTCTCTTCCCCAAGCCCCGGCGTTTTCCCTTTGGCGCTATCGTGCGCCCGTTCCTTCCCTTTGGCGCTGTCGTGCGCCCGTTCCTTCCCTTTGGCACTGTCGTGCGCCCGTTCCTTCCCTTTGGCGCTGTCGTGCGCCCGTTCCTTCCCTTTGGCGCTGTCGTGCGCCCGTTCCTTCCCTTTGGCGTTAAGTACGCCCGTTCCTTCCCTTTGGCGTTAAGTACGCCCGTTCCTTCCCTTTGGCGTTAAGTACGCCCGTTCCTTCCCTTTGGCGCTGTGGTGCGCCCGTTCCTTCCCTTTGGCGTTAAGTACGCCCGTTCCTTCCCTTTGGCGTTAAGTGCGCCCGTTCCTTCCCTTTGGCGCTGTGGTGCGCCCGTTCCTTCCCTTTGGCGCTGTGGTGCGCCCGTTCCTTCCCTCTGGCGTTGTCGTACGCCTGTTCTTCCCTCTGGCGTTGTCGTACGCCTGTTCTTCCCTCTGGCGTTGTCGTACGCCTGTTCTTCCCTCTGGCGTTGTCGTACGCCTGTTCTTCCCTCTGGCGTTGTCGTACGCCTGTTCTTCCCTCTGGCGTTGTCGTACGCCTGTTCTTCCCTCGGGCGTTGTCGTACGCCTGTTCTGCCCGTTTTTGCCTTGTGTTCGCCTGTCATGCCCGTTTTTGCCTTGTGGCGATGTTCGCCTGCCAACATCTGTTAGATGCCCTTTGTTTGGTTTACCAGGGGTTGTTAGAAAACCCCCTTTTAGTTCGCCCTAGTGGGTAGTTTTGGTTTGATTTTTAGCCCACCATCCTACCTTCCCTCCACCCACCCAGGTTAGATCAGCTTGGTTATGACTCTTGCCCGCCATCCTGCCTTCCCTCCACCCACCCTGGTTCGGTCACTTTTGTAGTTTGTTTTGTTTGATTTTAGGCCGTCCGGAGTCCGGCCTTGAGGGGGGGGGGTAATGTCATGGTTGAGTTTTGGTTTGGCTTTGTTTTTCTGTTATTTTAATTTTTTCATCTCTTTTGGGTTAGGTTTGACTTTATTTATTGTTAGTTTTCAGTCATCAGTTATTTTCTGTCAATTTTCACTTCACCTCCTCAGCAGTCAGTCACACCTGATAATCATTTACCAGTTAATTAGTCAGACCCTTGTTTCACCTGTTAGTGCTCTATTTTAACCTCCCTCTGTCTTCAGTTCAGCACTGGGCCGTCATCATTCCACACCTCTCCATGCCAGTCCCCGTTTTGCCTTGGAAGCTTTGTTTTGCTCCTCTTGTTAAGGTTAGTCCTGTCAGTCACTCTAAAGACTGTTTGTTCACTGTTTGTTCCTGGAGAGGTTCTGCTCTGTGTCCTGGTGTCTCCAGAGAACTGCTAACTGGACTAGCCATCCTGGAAAGGCTCTGCTCTGTGCCCTGGTGTCTCTCAAGTTCTGATAACCTGACTAGCCGCACTGGAGAAGCTCAGCTCTGTGCCCTGGTGTCTCTCAAGTTCTGCTAACCTGACTAGCCGCCCTGGTGAAGCTCAGCTCTGTGCCCTGGTGTCTCCAATGAACGGCTAACCTGAGTGCTATGAGGCCTGCTAGCCGAGCAGCACCTTGCAAGAGTGGACTCTCTGTCTCCGGGCCGTCAGCTCCTGCCATCACATTCATCCCTGACCTTCTGCAGTCCTGAACCTCCGGTCTTCATCATTCACCACCCAGCATACTTCCTTCAATAAAGACTCAAACTTTTAGTCCCGTGTGTGCGTCCTGAGTTCATCAGTAAACAAAACCCTGACAGGTCTGAGGCCGGTAACATCTGCACCAGAGCGCGATGAAATTGATGACAATGTAGTAATGTAGTAGTAATAATAATAGTAATATTGATGATGATGATTAATGATAATTAATGAGTCGGGTGTCAGGTCCAATAACACTTGCTTAGGATCTGATTGGTTCGGTCTTTGGTCCATTAACATCCGTTTAGGGTCTGGTCTTCAGTCCGGTGTTGGGGCCGTGATTTCACATTCGGTACCGGCACAGTGGCAGTACATTAATTATTTAAAAGGGCTTCAGGTGTTGCCTATCTCTGATGTTTCTCCCACCATCTTTCACTCGCAAGGCGGCAGATTTAGGTGCTTTGTGGATCAAAATAGCTGGTACGGCAGCTGGTTTTAGCGTGCGAGGGTAATACCCACCTGTTGTAATCAATTTTGTTGGTAAGAATGACTCAAAGTCTTCTGGAGATCAGTGTTGAGAGTACAAATGTGGGTACTTCGAAAGTTGTGTTATTCCAATGGTGCTCTAATTTTTTTTCATGAGGGAAGCAATGAGGACTCACCTAATTTTTTCTGTTGTGTTCTAAAATTACAGCCAACAGCGACATCGTATGGCATTGTCTAAATTTACAGTAGTCAAACGCAATATGATAAAAAACAGCTTGGGTAATAAGATAAGATAAGATAAGATAGGCTTTATTGATCTCACAATGGAGAAATTCACTTGCCACATCGGTTCATACAATAAGGTGCAGAGTAGGAAGGGTGCATTCAGTTATATACAGTGAATCTTCATATATACAATGGATCAAAAAGGATACATAAAAAATACAAAAAGAAATAGGAATGAGCATATGATGTCTTATTTACATACATAGTGATCTATATGTATATAAACATATATACATACTTATATATATATATATATATATATATATATATATATATATATATATATATATATATATATATATTAGGGCTGGGCAACGATTAAAATATTTAATTGCGATTAATCGCCCTCATTAATCGCGATTAATCGCATTGTATTTACAAACTCCAAGAATGAATTCAAAAGTAGTGTAAAGAGCACTTTTATTTTAATGTTCTGCTGCCATATGAACAAAAGTGTTGTAACATTTGTAGCACTTATTTTATACTGGATATTTTCAACCCATCTATTGAATTTAGTGCACTAGTTGATCTTTTCTTCATAAGAGAACAGCAAGCACTGCAGCCAAAATATGGCCTTTTTTGACCTGCTGTATATTAGCCAGTCCCTAAGCTTGATGTATCATGAAACTGTTCACCTTTTGGGTTTTGTGGTTTTTATTTTATTATTACAATTAAATAATAATAATAATAATAATAATAATATTATGTTCAGTGTTTTTTCGCTAATCCACCTCTTATATATTTCAATCCTTATGTAATTTTGTCTGTGTTGTGTGCACCTGCCTGTTGCTTTAATCCTATAAATTTCCCCGTCGTGGGATAAAAAAAGGATTAGCTAATGTTATCTTATCTTAAATAACACTTTTTAATGTATGTACTGGGTTCTTTCAAGGTCTTAATTACATGTTACGTGTGGGTTCCAGTAACATCCATCCATCCATCCATCCATCCATCCACTGATCTACCTGGATGTTCCCTGGAGAACTGAAACGCCTCAGTCAGAGACGTCTGTGGGTCTGTCGGGGCAGTGAGAGAAGTTTCGTCTCCTCTCTCCGTTTCTGGGGCTCGACGTTTTCATGTTTTTTCACGTGCTTAGATAAATTTGTTGTGTTTCCACTGAAATGAACCGGCTTTTTACAAAACATACAGCTTGATTTCATTTACGGTATTAAAATAAAGCCAAACGGTGCTACTTCCTCTGTTCATGTTTTTTCGCTGCTGCGGTCTCTCTCAGCTGTTTGTTTGTTAAGTTTGTGTGAGAGCTGAGTGGGCGGGCCAGGCTGAGCCTGCGTGCTGATTGGCTGGCGCCGCTGAGCCATGTACGAGAGGAGAGGGGGAGCGGGAGAGTGCTGCCGTGACAGCGCGCTGCAGTCAGCGCGCCTGCTGACTGACACTGACTGAAAGCATGTGAGCAACATGCGTTAATGCGCGATAAAATAAATATCGCCGTTAATAGTCTAATGAATTAACGCGAAATTAACGCGTTAACTTGCCCATCCCTAATATATATATATGCCTACATACATACGTACCTACACGTATATATGTGCATATACATTCGTGTATACATTTGTACATTCATACATACATGTGTACTGACATATGTTCAGGTGGTGATAGCAGCAGAAGTCACTACATCAGGATTATTGCACGGGTTGTGGCCCAGTGTATTAATTAGATTATTGCACATTAGTCATTGCACATTAGTTATTGGACATTAGTTATTACTATTGTGGTTACAGTTACAGTGCAGCATTGTATAATCTGATAGCAGCAGGAATAAATGACCTGCGGTAGCGCTCCTTTTTACAGACAGGATGTCTAAGTCTGTCACTAAAGGAGCTGCTCAGCTCCTCTACAGTCTGGTGCAGGGGGTGGAAGGTGTTGTCCATGATGGATGTGAACTTGGACAACACCCTCCTCTCAGCCACTTCCTCCACAGAGTCCAGAGTGCAGCCCAGGACACAAGTGGCCTTCTTCACCAGCTTATTCAGCCTCTTTCTGTCCCGCTCTTTGCTGCCAGGGGCCCAGCAGACGACAGCGTAGAGGAGGGCTGAGGCTACCACAGAGTCATAGAAGGTCTTAAGCAGTCCCTTCCTGTGTTAACTCTTCCTTTCTGTGTTAACTCTATTATACATTCATGAGGGAAAAATGAAATAAGGAATATACAAATTTTAAAAGTAATTATGAGTTTTTACGTATCACAAACAGTATTTTTTTAAGTTAATAGGAAAATGACAACATATTTAGGCCATCATGTTCAACTAATCAAGCATCCCATTAAAAAGATATGAGTCAACAATGTCTGGCTTTTCTGGCTTCTTTTTTGATTTATGCTGTGGACAACAGCACATGTTGCTAAAACACAGGATAAATCTCATTACCAAAGGCTTTTTTATGTGCAGGAATCCAACAATGAAAATTAGCACTTTTATTTGACCTGCTTCCCTTTTATAAGGTGACAAACACGTTTGGAACAGTTTTGGGATGTTTGGATAAATTGTGACCAAATCACAGATCTGCCTGGCACACTGCCCACTAAAACCTTTGTGAAATAAATGTGCTTCAGCTGATTCAGTCCAGATTTGCTGCAGCGATCTGGATATACAAATTCTGAGGCTCCTCTTATATTTTCAAAAGGGGTTTTCTTTTAGTTTTGCAGTGTTTGTTTTGAAAGATATTTAGGCGTGGCTCAGAAAATTTGATTTTTTTTCTTTATTTTTCTTTGCTTGGTTGCAGACAAGGTACTTCAAGTCTCAAGCCAGCATACTGCATACTGAGAATATATATTTGGCCTTATCCCTTGGCTTTAACTGTCCTCAATGCCAACACCTGATGTGTATCTTTAGTAATGCTTGTGAGGACAGTGTTTAATGGTAGAGAGAAAAAAGTGAAAGGAAAATGCTGGTAAATCAATATTGTCATTGCTAGTTTCACCAACAGTATCTCAATTAAATATTTTCCTCTCTGTGAGAAATATTTTGAGCTCTGTGAGATGTTCAAATCTTGGGATGTTGTTTTTAATTGCATAGTCCTTCTTTAAACCTCTCTGCAATGTTCTCCTTGACCTGCCTGCTGTGTTCCTTGGTCTTCTTGAAGTTGTTTGTTCACTAGTGTTCACGAGTGTTCTCGGTCTCAACCTTACTCTACATGCCCAGAACCAGAACCAAACACGGAGAAGCAGCATTTAGTTCTTGTGCTCCACTTATCTGAAACAAACTCCCAGAAGACCGTAAAAGTGCTCAAACCTTGCGTTCCTTTAGATCAAGGTTAAAAACCTTTTTGTGTATATGCATTTAAATGTTAATGTTGAAGTTCGTAGTCCAACTTATCTCATACTGTATCTTGACCTGATATGCTTGCCTCTAATGTTTTCCCTCTGTCTCTGTAATGCTTTTCTGTCCTCTGTAATGTTTTTTTGTTCGTGTACTGCACTTTGAATTGTCTTGATACTGGAAAGTGCTTTATAAATGAACTTGCCTTGCCTAACCAACCTCTGAGGCCTCAGAATGGCTGGATTTATTCTGGGATGAAATCACTCCCTGGTGAACTCCATCAGTTGGGTTGTGATGGCTGCTGAACAGTTTTATCTCGAGGTACCAGAGTGGAGGAGGCTAAACACAAATGTACCCCTCACGGTTTTAGATCTTTCAGTTAAAACAGGCTGAAAACCTTGTTATTTTCAGTCCAGTTCACAATCATCAACTGCTGTCAAAGTGTCACATAAAAGGCCAATTAAAGACATTAAACTTTGCTCTTTGTAACGTGGCATTAGGATAACGTAACTGAAAACCATCTAAGCTAGGCAACGGACCACAGCGCCGAAAGTAGGGGGAAAAATAGGACTAAATGGCAAATGCCTACCAAATCCCACATACAGCTTGAACCACAGAGCCTGCAGGGGCAAAAGCAGTGAGATGAGATCAGAAAACCAGTTCGTTCACACTGTGGTCATGACTATTCAGCTTGATACAAATCAACAATTGCTTGACTGTCAGTCGCATTCCCCTGTTAGGCATGTAAAATGTCACAGCAACAATATCTAATATTAGGTTCTTATGGCTGTGTCTAAGTAGTGCGTGTCATCGATCGATTTGTACGTTTGGGAAAGCCCGTCAGCAGTTCAAGTGCTCAGAACAGATTGAAACCACAGAGAACTTGAAGTTACACTCTAAAGGCATGGAGCGATAATAGTTACGGTCACATGTGTCTCCTCAGTATTTTCTTTTTCTTTTTTTCAGAACCGCTTGCGCTATAGGAGTCAGAACTCAGAACTGCGAGAAACGGAGTGCTGATGGAGTTAACAGCACAGCAGGAAATTGTAGGTTATCATCGTAGCCCCTGAATCGTGGTTACAGCAGGGAAATTAGTATTTTCTAATGGTCCCACTGACATGAAATTTACACCAGATGTTGGTAACAACCCACCAAGTAATTCACAGATGCAGTGAAATAAAACAAATTGGTCCCTAAATTACATGTAATGAAGTGACAAAAACGAATGCGATGGGGATTTAGTATCGATCAAACTTATTGAAATGTATTTAATACTCAAAAAGTGTTTGGTAATGAAAACTTTGGGATTTTGACCCGTCGTTCAGCTCAAATTCTCTTTTAATCATTAATGTTCTGGGTTCCTCCTCTATGCACTCTGATCTTCACTTTATTCATAGATTTTCAGTTGGACTGTAGGCCTGTGATTGACTGGGCCTTTATTGTCTTTCTCTAAAGCAATTGAGAGTTTCCATGGCTCCCATGTGTGCAGTCATGCAATGTTCATGTCCTTTTTTTGGAAAGAAAAGAGGACATGCTGAAAAGCTCCAAATCAAACTCAGTTGAAATGAAAAATGTACTAGATGAAATCACCAGGGTCAAGGCAAGCCTTTGACCTTTAATTTTTTTTTTTAACTGTTACCTGAATTGCATTATGACTGTTTAGTTATGCAACATATTGATAATAGTATTATATTAACATTCAAGAGCCAATTAATGAAGTAATGGTAGCTAATGGTGGGTGTTAGGACCAAACCTCTCCCTGAATGTTAAGATAATGGCTGTCATAAGCATGCTGTGGGGCACGATACCCAAACAGATTCAGGGTTAAAAACAGATGATGCTAAAGATATCTACAGCTGTTATTTGAAAATTAATCTGGAGTGGAGTGTGAGCCGGAAATTCTGGCTCATTTAAGTTCACAGTGGAAAACACATTTGTTATATAAATCAATCTTTAGGAATTGATATTGACACAGAATTGGTAAATAGATTTACTTAGATTTAAATAGATTTTACTTCCAAAAATGTTTAGTCAACCTTACGTATCAATGGATACACACATTCCAATCAATGTCACGGCCCCAGGTGTATAAATCAAGCATTTAGACATGACATATGCTTCTACAAACGTTTGTTAAGCCATTTGTCAGTCTAAGGAGCCCAGTTAATTTCACCACGTTATGTGTGCTGAGGTATATAGTTCACAGATGCCTCTAACTTTCTGCTGTCAATAATGACAGAACACCAGATTTAAAAAAATTATGGTTAAGAAAAATGCTATTTATGCAATGTATTATGAGTCAATATAATTTTATTGTATTTATATAGCGGCAATTCACAACAACACATGTCATCTCAAGGTATTTTACTAAGTCAAATTCAATAAAATCCATCCATCCAGAGATCCATCCATCCATCCATTTTCTAACACACTTATCCCTTGTGGTGTCGCGAGTGGTGCTGGTGGTTCCATGCAGAAAGACCCAGGCCAAGTGTAGGACTCAAACCCTTCTTGCTGCAAGGCCACAGTGCTACCCACTGCTCCACTGTGGAGCCCTCCTCCAGACAGATTGGTCAAAAAGCCCCATTTACACTACCCTTTATTAACTGTGCCGAGAACGGTCCGAGCTCGATAACTGAGATAACTATTGAGTGTAAATGGAATGCAAACTGAACTGAACCGTGCCAGACACAACCGATTTGCGCTAAATCTAGACCAGTTTGATAGTAGGGCTCAGCACGGTTTTTCCCTTGGCACGGTTCTCTGATAACAAAGAGCGCATGAGCAGACCGCGTCATCTTCTCATAGTCAGCTGACTAATTTTGTTGTTTCAGACTTTCATAATAATACTAGCTTCCGTAACGTGCCACACAATTTCCAATGATGATTCTACTTAGCAGTATGATGAACCTCAACTTCTGTCGTTGTTTCCTGGGTCTGTAAGCCCTGATTAGACTATCGTTTGTCTTATCCCCTTCCCAAAAGCCGACTCTGTCAAGTAAATTTACCAAAGGTTGCCTTCTTCGCCTGACTATCCACAAACAACGAAATATCACAATTATAACCAAACATAACTTCCTGAATGTTACGGGCGCTGACATTTTTATTTGCTTGATTCCCTCCTTCAATTCTAGGGAGCAGTAGCACCGAGATAGCGTGGTGTGTAAATGGTTGTAAGAAGCAAGCTCGGCAGTGGCGGTTGGTGAAAAAAAATCTTGGTGGGGCTGGCCAATAGATTTTCCTGCCTAACCCAGTACATGCATTCAAATTAAAAGTCGGAAAATTACTACGATTCCACAATAAGCATTTAATTAATAAAAAAACATTGTTCACAAAGGATTATTTTGGCGTTTTTGTCTTATTAATCCTTTTCACAGACTCATGCCAGAGGGTTTGCATACATTGTACATGTACGTATATTATTACGAAACGAACGTTTACATCTTGATTTAAGTATATATCCTATTTATTTATATAATGATTTAAGTAGAACAATGACTAGTGCAAAATTAAGTTGTATTTACCAGAGATGAAGTGTAGACTGCAAATTCTGTCGTGGTATGATGGCTCCCACAGTCGATTGGGATTGTCTGCCTGCATCCTTTTCATTGAAATTATCCATTTCTTTCTTTGTCCTTCGGTAAACGAAAGAAACGTACATCCGACAATTTGGAATGCCTCTGTGTGCAACCGGGAGCACAACACGTCGTAGCATACGACCAAGATTCCAAAAATAAACTAACTAAAAGTACGCTCTATTTCACCCGTTTTGTCATGGTGGTAGGGGAGAACAGTACTGTTTTTGCCTACCACCATGACCTGGATGTAGCGCGGATGTAGCTCATGACGTCACGCGTGAACTGGTCTATACACCTATATCACTGTGTAGCAGTGGCAAAGATTCCAGTAGCCCCAAAGCCATTCAGTTTGGCGATGCTGATTGGCCAAATATTTATAAATTTTCCCTAGCAACAGTATATGATTGGTTAGTTCGCTACACTTGTGGGGCGCTTTGAGTGATAGCCCCACAAGAGAAATCATACGTTCTGTCAGTGGAAATGCACTGTTAAATGAGAGTCAATTGGTAGAGTCAATTTGTAGAAGTGTTTAAATAATTCTTATTACTTGTAGCCACGTACTAGTAAGTAAAAACTGACATTAATAATACTATGAAGAAAAAAAAGACAGAGAACAAAAAGTTAAAGGATGTAATTTGACAATAACAATTAAGTAATTAATTGCACAATTGAGCAAGTCCAGGCTTTTTTAAAATTAGGAATAAGCAGCGAAATAGGGACAGCCCAGTACGACTTTTCTCTGCCAATGGCACAACAAGGCGTGGCACCGTTGCAAAGCAGCAGCCCCTCTAGGGTGTGCACGACAGGGTATGTAAACAGAACAGCACGGCATGCATATAAATGTTGACCACTGACATAGAAAAATCTTATTTACCTGGATGTAGCCATTTAAGTCAAAGAAAGCAAGGACAAGTTTGATGAAGCCTTTGTTTAGTTTCGTACATGTCAATGGTTTCTCATGAGGAAAAACAGTTGGAGGCGGGCCTTACATCCATCCATCCATCCATTTTCTAACACGCTTATCCCTACTGGATCGCGAGGGGTGCTGGTGCCTGTCTCCAGGGCGACCCCAATGTCAATGGGTGAGAGGCGGGGTACACCCTGGACAGATAGCCAGTCTATCGCAGGGGCGGGCCTTACAGTTCAATCTAAACCGTTCTCCTCACTCACAGTTTGAATTTGTGCAGGATCAGGTATAGTTCCTTTAAGGCCTTCATGCTAGCTGAAGAACAGCACTTGGAGAGCTGAATGGATTTCTGTGGCTGAGCAGCTTGATCCAGACTTTCTATCAACAAGTGAAATGCAGCGCATTAAGTGCTGTGTTTTAAAGCACACTGCTATTGGACAGTAAAAATCTATTTTCTGGAGTAATGACTTATGCGTCTCTGTCTGACGATCCAGTGGACAAGTGTGGGTTTGCCAGTAATGAGGAGAATAGCTCTTGCCTTACTGAACTGTGAAATGTAAGTTTTGGTGGAGGAAGGATTATGACGGGGGTTGTTTCCAGGAGTTGGGCTTCTGCCTTAGTTCCAGTGAAATAATACCCATAATGCTTTGGCATGCAAAGACATTTTAGGCAATATCAAATGTACAGCTTTGTGAGAACAGCTTGGGGATGGCCCTTTCCTGTTCCTGCATGACTGCATCAGCACATAAAGCATGATCCATAAAAACAGTTTGATTTGGGCAGACTTCTCTGGGCTGTACAAAGTTCTGACCTTAACCTGATAGAACATCTTTGGGATGATTCTGAGTGAAGGCTGTGAGCAAGTCCTTATAGGTCAATGTCAGTGTCTGTATGTGCTGCTGGAAGAGTGGTAAAAAAAATCTCCATAAACACCCTAATGAACCTTGAGGACAGCGTTCCCAGAAGAGTTGAAGCTGGTAGGGCTGCAAAGCAATCTCCCTTTTGTGATTAGGAATGGGATATCACTGAAGTTCAGGTGCATGAAGGCTGCAAACAATACCATGGGTATAAGTTGCTACATTTAGGTTGCAAGGATTAAGTAATTTTAGATTAATTTTACCCATCTTGACATGCTTCTTGTGGAATACTGTGGAAATTAGAAACTTTTTTTACAGGCCATGAATGAGGACTAAACCAGCTGATATACAATTAAACTGATAGGGGGCAGGAATGCATTTTAAACACTGAGGGATTTAGCTGTTTTCCCAATTTTTTGCATCCTTAGTTCTTTGTGATTAGTGCCTCTTGTGGCATTTCACTTTATTAAACATAGCTTTGATTTGTATCCTCTTACTTGGAGATTATTTGGATTGATCTCATTATCTGGTCAGGATTTCTAAACAGCGGCCCTATTAAAAATATCTCCACTGAGGGAAAATGTGGTGAAAGACATTTTCTATACTCACTTTAGCCTTACATGTGTGACTCTATTTGTTTGAATGCTTTATTGAGCATTGGAGACAATTTTAATGGGATAATTATTCTAAGCTGTTATAACCAGGTGGTTTTCTGGATTTGATTTAAATGAGGTTGGTTCAGCATTAGGAATTATTACACTCACTGACAAAAACCATTAGGCAGCCACACGGGGAGCTGAAAATGTAATTAAATGACTTGTGGACGTATACGTATACCAGCTGTAGTCAGACTGTATAATGTTAGCTGCTTCCAACAAACATATCTGTTTAAATCATAGACATTGTTGCGCAGCTCATGATCCAACCATTAACTGTTGACGCCAAGATAACTGTGTACATCATGCAGATTGTTGCACAGGCTCTGACTCGGCCATTAATTGTTTACAATGTACACAGATGCTAATGTAACCTGCACACTCCTTAGCTGGGATGCTGCTGCACTATGATACATAGTAAACTTTGTATAAGCTTGGTACGTTATAGAATTGTACGAATGGAAGTATTGCTTATTCTATTATCGTGTGTTAGGTAAATAGGCTGGAGTTCTTTTTTCAAATATCAAATAACTTTGTTTTCTTGTGGACAATATTTAGTCTAATATCATTCTATTCTATTCTTAGTGTTCTTTAGAGCCAACTTTAGACAGTTTACTTTCCTTGTATTCTTTTTTTTTCTTTTCTGAATCACTAATAATTGTGTGTGTTTGCCATTGTCACACCTGAATTTCCCCATTGCCGGACATTAAAGGAATTCTTATTCTTATTATACCAAAACATGCAATATAAGATCGTTCCGAACCTTTTTAGAAATCTTAACAATTTTGACAGAAAACTGTTTTCTTATCAAGACTCTTTAGCCAGAGTTCTTTTACAGGTGATGTTGCCCTTGTAAATGTTTTAATTGGACCAGGAATAACTAGCAAATTAGTTTCCCTAAAAGTTTGGAGTTGTCTGAATTTTATTTAAAAAGATATCACAGAGTATGTTTTCAATTAGAAACTTGTTGTGCTTGTTTACAGTCATAAACAGTTACATTCTACGAAACTTGATTTTGTGTCTCTGTTTTTCTGGATTCCCATTCCTATTCTGCCCTAAATGGTAAGGGATGTCAGAACATTTAGGTAGGGGAAAACCAGTTGCTTGTTCTTTTTTTTTTCTACAAAAAAGGATTGATTTCAAACTAGTGCTCTTGAACATATTGTAAAAATTTTGTTCAGTGACCCTACAGGCCTTGTCAGAAGCTGTTCCTTTACACGGAACAAAACCAGCACCATAGGCTCTTCGCTCTGCTTTGATGCATAATGTATCAAAGTCAAAGTGGCTTGCCGTGAGCTTGTCAGAAGTCTTGTCAACCTTCCGCTCTTTTTAAATTTCATCATTTGTGGTATTTTACTCTTGCTCTTATCTGGACTGTCTGAATTGGTCTGGCTCTCATTACTTATTTATGGAGTCCACAGATATAAGCAGTTAGGGTGATCAGATTTGTCCCCTTTTTGTGGACATTACAGGGCGGTGAGAGAGTAACCCCACCACAATTCAGATTTCTTATCTTTTTGCTTTTTTGTCGATTAAATGTTTTAGCTCAGCAAACAAATTGGAATGGAAAATAATGATAACCTTAGTAAAAACATGTTTTTAAAGAAAGATTTCATTTTTTAAGGGGGAAAAGAGCTATCTGAATCAACCTGAGCCTAACAAGTAATTGCCCCTAAACCTAACAGCTGCTTGATCCATCCTAGATGGCAAAATCTGTCATTAAGCATTTGTAATAACTGGCAAAGAGTCTTTTTTTATCACTGTGCAAGAATTGTGACCCTCTCCTTGCAGTTTGTTTTGCTTCAGCCCCACAGAAGAGCATGATGTACGGAAATGCTTTGGTCTGCCTTGAATTCACTGTGAACTGTAAACGATCTATTTTACGTTTTTATTTGCAGAATCTTGAGAGTCATCTCAATTTCATTTAACTCCAGATTTGGACTACTTCACTTCAAAACCTTAATTTCTTTGCCATTCAAGGTGGACTTGAAAAACTATCATACCGTTGCAGATGTTGACATCTGCTTCTTAAACCGAAGCAGATATCATAATATATTTTATATTAAAAACATAAAATACATTTTAATGCAGAAAAGTAGCACAGTTCACACTTTTTGGGCTATCCTTCACACTTTTCTGGCTATTCTCGATAACTTTAAAATATTTCCAAAAATGTAGCAAAAAAGCCAAATGTTTATCTACGAAAAAACATTGTTTATAAACCTGTCCAGTTGGCCTACCATCTCGTATCTTTGGCCATTTGTCAAGCTACTGTCATGAATCAGAGCAGAGGACCCAGAATTCAACTAGACCAGCAGAGGTTCAGTAAAATAATATTTATTAACAAAATCCAAAAAGGGCAGAGAAACAAACAGTCCAGTTGGGCAGACAAGGCAGGAACAGACAGAAACAGGGTGGCTCAGATCTCTGGGGACAAGGGGTCAAAAATCCAAAAGTAAACCAATAAACAGAAACTTGCAGGAGGAGACTCACCCATACTCAAACAGACGACCTGGCACTGATGTCTGGTCTCAACAGTTTATATGGAGGTGGAAGCAGGTGAAACCGGTGAGAAGTGATTGCAGCAGGGGTGGAGTTAGGCAGGTGTGCAGAATAAGTAATTAGACCAGACATCAGTGCTGAGGCTCAAAACAAGAACAGATCAGACAAATATAAATAGCTGACAAGACAAGTGGACAGAAACAAACTACACACACACGATCTAATAAAGAACAAAACAACCCTGAAATACAAACCTAAAACAGAAAATAAAGCTAAGACTAAAACTGATGACAAAACAGGATAAACTAACAGTAAACAAGAACCTAGACAAGACAAAACTCAAAGCAACCAGAGAACCTAAGGAAGGAGGGCAAAATACCTTAAACATAAACCAGAACGTGACAGAGCCCCTCCCTTAAGGGCGGATTCCAGATGCCCTAAAACAAGACAGACTAGACCGGGTGGGTGGAGGGAGGTACTGGACGGAGGGCCAGAGTCAAAACAAAAACAACCCAAACCGGGCGAAAGTCGAAAAACAAAAAACAGAGTCTGATGGGCATCCTGAACGACGGCCCCGACGAGTCAGGTTCTCCGGCCGGCGTCCCGGACGACGGCCCCGGCGTGTCTGATTCTCCGGCGGGCGTCCCGGACGACGGCCCCGGCGTGTCTGATTCTCCGGCGGGCGTCCCGGACGACGGCCCCGGCGTGTCTGATTCTCCGGCGGGCGTCCCGGACGACGGCCCCGGCGTGTCTGATTCTCCGGCGGGCGTCCCGGACGACGGCCCCGGCGTGTCTGGTTCTCCGGCGGGCGTACCGGACGACGGCCCCGGCGTGTCTGGTTCTCCGGCGGGCGTCCCGGACGACGGCCCCGGCGTGTCTGGTTCTCCGGCGGGCGTCCCGGACGACGGCCCCGGCGTGTCTGGTTCTCCGGCGGGCGTCCCGGACGACGGCCCCGGCGTGTCTGGTTCTCCGGCGGGCGTCCCGGACGACGGCCCCGGCGTGTCTGGTTCTCCGGCGGGCGTCCCGGACGGTGGAAAGAGACCCTCAGAGGCCAACGCCTGGAGAGAGGGAGAACAAAAACTGGCGCCGGACAAAAGGCTACCGGAGGTGCCGAACTACAGGCTGAAGGGGGAGCCTGACTACAGGCTGCTACGGGCGACAGGGCCTGGCTACAGGCTGCTACGGGCGACAGGGCCTGGCTACAGGCTGCTACGGGCGACAGGGCCTGGCTACAGGCTGCTACGGGCGACAGGGCCTGGCTACAGGCTGCTACGGGCGACAGGGCCTGGCTACAGGCTGCTACGGGCGACAGGGCCTGGCTACAGGCTGCTACGGGCGACAGGGCCTGGCTACAGGCTGCTACGGGCGACAGGGCCTGGCTACAGGCTGCTACGGGCGACAGGGCCTGGCTACAGGCTGCTACGGGCGACAGGGCCTGGCTACAGGCTGCTACGGGCGACAGGGCCTGGCTACAGGCTGCTACGGGCGACAGGGCCTGGCTACAGGCTGCTACGGGCGACAGGGCCTGGCTACAGGCTGCTACGGGCGACAGGGCCTGGCTACAGGCTGCTACGGGCGACAGGGCCTGGCTACAGGCTGCTACGGGCGACAGGGCCTGGCTACAGGCTGCTACGGGCTGCAGTGCTTTGAAGCTACGGGGAGCTGGCACTGGAGACAGTGCGCTAAAGCTACGGGGAGCTGGCACTGGAGACTGAGTCTTAAAGCTACGGGGAGCTGGCACTGGAGACTGAGTCTTAAAGCTACGGGGAGCTGGCACTGGAGACTGAGTCTTAAAGCTACGGGGAGCTGGCACTGGAGACTGAGTCTTAAAGCTACGGGGAGCTGGCACTGGAGACTGAGTCTTAAAGCTACGGGGAGCTGGCACTGGAGACTGAGTCTTAAAGCTACGGGGAGCTGGCACTGGAGACTGAGTCTTAAAGCTACGGGGAGCTGGCACTGGAGACTGAGTCTTAAAGCTACGGGGAGCTGGCACTGGAGACAGTGCGCTAAAGCTACGGGGAGCTGGCACTGAAGACAGTGCGCTAAAGCTACGGGGAGCTGGCACTGGAGACGGTGCGCTAAAGCTACGGGGAGCTGGCACTGGAGACAGTGCGCTAAAGCTACGGGGAGCTGGCACTGGAGACGGTGCGCTAAAGCTACGGGGAGCTGGCACTGGAGACGGTGCGCTAAAGCTACGGGGAGCTGGCACTGGAGACGGTGCGCTAAAGCTACGAGGAGCTGGCACTGGAGACGGTGCGCTAAAGCTACGAGGAGCTGGCACTGGAGACGGTGCGCTAAAGCTACGAGGAGCTGGCACTGGAGACGGTGCGCTAAAGCTACGTGGAGCTGGCACTGGAGACGGTGCGCTAAAGCTACGTGGAGCTGGCACTGGAGACGGTGCCTTAAAGCTACGTGGAGCTGGCACTGGAGACGGTGCCTTAAAGCTACGTGGAGCTGGCACCGGAGACGGTGCCTTAAAGCTGCGGGGAGCAGGCACCGGAGGCTGAGTCTTTGAGTTGCTGGGAGCCGGCACTGGAGGCTGTGCTTTAAAGCTGCGGTGAGCCGGCACTGGAGCTGAAATCGAGGGCGAGTCTTCCAGGACCCCTTCTTGGGGCTTGGGTGGAAGCTGTTCCTCCTGGACCCCCTCATCGCCCGCTGGCGGCGGACCCCCCTGGGTCTCCTCGTCGCCCGCTGGCGGCGGAACCCCCTGGGTCTCCCCTGGAGACTTGGGGAGAGGCGGACCCTCCAGGGCCCCCTCTGGAGACTTGGGGAGAGGCGGACCCTCCAGGGCCCCCTCTGGAGACTTGGGGAGAGGCGGACCCTCCAGGGCCCCCTCTGGAGACTTGGGGAGAGGCGGACCCTCGGAATCTCCCTCCTCGTCGCCGAGCGGAGGCGGACCCTCCTGGGTCTTCACGTCGCCCGCTGGCGGCAACCCCTCAGGGACAGGAGCCGATGCGTCAGCCAGAGTAACCGCTCGCCGGCGTTTGCGGCGGAGGGACGGCTGCGGCAGAGTGCTCCTCCCTTGGGTGTGGCGTCTGGGACCAACACCAGGGGGACAAAACGCCAGCCTGGAACCCTCAAATGAGGCCCACTGCAAATTAGCTCTGTAGGGTACAGAGCTCCAGGGCCGCAGCAGGCTCATCATAGAGGAAAAAAAAAAAAAAAAAAAGTCAGGGAAAAAACAACAAAAAAGTGAACGTGCTGGTCTGGCGATGGGTCCTGTGTTGGCCAGGTCGTTCTGTCATGAATCAGAGCAGAGGACCCAGAATTCAACTAGACCAGCAGAGGTTCAGTAAAATAATATTTATTAACAAAATCCAAAAAGGGCAGAGAAACAAACAGTCCAGTTGGGCAGACAAGGCAGGAACAGACAGAAACAGGGTGGCTCAGATCTCTGGGGACAAGGGGTCAAAAATCCAAAAGTAAACCAATAAACAGAAACTTGCAGGAGGAGACTCACCCATACTCAAACAGACGACCTGGCACTGATGTCTGGTCTCAACAGTTTATATGGAGGTGGAAGCAGGTGAAACCGGTGAGAAGTGATTGCAGCAGGGGTGGAGTTAGGCAGGTGTGCAGAATAAGTAATTAGACCAGACATCAGTGCTGAGGCTCAAAACAAGAACAGATCAGACAAATATAAATAGCTGACAAGACAAGTGGACAGAAACAAACTACACACACACGATCTAATAAAGAACAAAACAACCCTGAAATACAAACCTAAAACAGAAAATAAAGCTAAGACTAAAACTGATGACAAAACAGGATAAACTAACAGTAAACAAGAACCTAGACAAGACAAAACTCAAAGCAACCAGAGAACCTAAGGAAGGAGGGCAAAATACCTTAAACATAAACCAGAACGTGACAGCTACTTTACTCCACAAACCATGAAGATCCCATGCACTCTAAAGCTGACCCTGTAGCGCTTGTTTAAAAACCACCTGCGACAAGCAGTGAAACAACAATATTTTATAAAGTTCATATACCAGGTTCACTTGGCAAGATAAATGGCTTGATTTTTGCCCTAATCTTTCCCATCCGACAATCTTAGGAGCTATAAGTAAGATATTAACTGTAAAATCACCTTTCTTCCCCATTCTGATGCTCGGTTTGAACTGCAGCAGATTGTTGTGACTATGTCTACATGCCTAAATGCATTGAGTTGCTGCCATGTGATTGGCTGACTAGAAATTTGTGTTAACAAGCAGTTGGACAGGTGTACCTAAAAAAGTGGCCGGTGAGTGTATATCACCATGTCACCCGGTGACTATAAACCCATTCAAGCACTGAGTTAATTCCTTAAACAAAGTCAATGCATGAATGAACCAACATTTTTTTCAATTGAATAAAAACAAAACTGAAGTAATTTTTGGGCTGATAGAGGAATGATCAAAAGTTAGCACACATTTCAGTTGCTTCAGCTAGTAACCATCGATCATTCCCGAAATCTGGGTGTAGTGATGGACTCAGACCTGAACCTCCAAAAGCATCTAAAGACAATTACAAGGTTAGCTTTATATCCCCTGAAGAACATTTCCAGGATTAAAGGACTAATGTCTCAGCAGGATCTGGAAAAACTAATCCATGTGTTTATTTTTAGTCAAATTGATTACTGCAACAGTGTTTTCACAGGTCTGCCTAAAAAGTGGATCAGACAGCTGCAGCTGATCCTGAACGCTGCTGCACGCGTCCTCACTAAGACTAAGAAAGTAGAGCACATCACCCCAGTTCTAAAGTCCTTACACTGGCTCCCTGTATCTCAGAGAATAGACTTTAAAATACTTCTGTTAGTCTATAAATCCCTGAATGGTCTAGCACCTAAATACACCACAGACTTGTTATCAGCGTATAAACCCTCCAGACCACTCAGGTCTTCTGGCTCCAGCCTTCTCTGCATACCTAGAACCAGAATCAGACACGGAGAAGCAGCATTTAGTTCCTATGCTCCACTTATCTGGAACAAATTTCCAGAAAACTGTAAAAGTGCTGAAAGCCTGAGTTCTTTTAAATCAAGATTAAAAACACATTTGTTTAGGATTGCCTTTGACTGGTCTAGTTAAACTGTTAACTGAAACATAATTAGTTTAGTTTCCATTTTCCCATGTTTTATGTTTAACATTTTCTACATTTTATCAGTGAGAATGCTGTACAGCTGTACAGCATTCTCACTTATTGTTTTCCTGTTCCAATTTTATTTTATTCTGTTTTTATTTTCTTATGTATTAATCACGTAAAGCCCTTTGCGTTGTCCTTGTACTGAAATGTGCTTTACATATACATTCCTTCAATTACCTTGCCTTGTCTCTAGGGTAAAGCCTTGTCACCCAAGAGTTTATTTCTGTCGTTTGTATTCACGATGAATTTATTTTTTTGCTTAGATCTTTTCCTGCAATGATAAGAGATGGTTGGAAAGAAGACTGAAAGGTAAATTGGGAGATTTTCTTTTGGCTCCCTCTGGTTTTGCTTCCTGAAATCTCGGATTTTTATCCATTCTTGAGAATATTTTCTCAGACAGTGTTCCAGTGGGATTTTATAGCCGCTATAATGAGTGACGTTTGATAACGCTTCTTCGTGTAAATCTTCATATGAATAAGAGGAGTTGTCATTTTTCATTTCAATGTTCCACTGAAAAGGTTGACTTTTTTCCGTTTCCGCTGCATAGATTGTTCTTTCTTTCCAGATTGGAGCCTTCATTCATAGACCCTCAGCCCCAGCCCTTGTCTGGCTACAACTAATGGTCAGCCAATTTGTCGTGACCTCGGGCATGCAGTCATGTTTGCCCAGCCACAGTGTGTCTTGGCATGTTCAGATGAGCACCATATGTGACAGGAAATGTGGTTGGGTAGTTGAGTCTTCTTTGAACACTGTAAATTGGATTTCTCTCATTTGGACTCCTGCATGGGATCATTGGCATTGAGGGTTTAAGCCATGATTGCAATCTGTGCCGTATATTTTCAGTAAGCACAACACAGTAATAGGAAAAAAGATTGAAATGAGAGACTTTGATTTCCATTAATCTTAAGTTTATCCATGATGTGAAGCTTTAACACCTTCTCTGCACAAGTTTTTCAACTTAACACCAGTAAAACATACAATTCATATTGTGTTTTTTGAACCAGTTTACAGAACATTTAGGCAATGTTTCTCCCTCCTGTGGTCTTAGCTGCTGTAAAAAATCGACCAACAAATCATTGCAAACATGAAATGTTCTTCATGAAAAACCATACTCTATGACCATCATGTTTCATGTCACAGTGTTTCAACTGCAAATGATTATTGTTACAGACTATGACGCACCAAGGTCTATGTAAACAACCTTAGCCTCATTTATAATCAAAATCTATTGAAAGTATAATGCTGGGTTACAGGTTTATAATAAAGCACATTTTGAGACTGGAGTATTAACTTGGTCAAAATCATTTTGTCCTGGACTAGCGCTTAATTGGAAACCTATTTTGAGAAAGTGAAGATGCTAAAATTCTCGTGTCCATTAGAAGATGTTAACCGTTTATAATTTTTTAGTAGAGACCCATCTTAAAAAATTAGAACCACACTGAAATTATAATTTTATATACTGTGATCATGATCCCTGAAACTAGTTGTTTAAAATTTGTGTCCATTAAGTATTGGCTTTTGTCATCTATAGGATGCTCATACTGTGAGGGTATGTTACTGGTTAAAACCTGGTCAATTGATACGTATTTGAAGTGAGCTGACCTATTTCTTTGCTCACATAGCCTAAACCTGAAGCAACCCCCAGCAGGCTTAAAAAATAGGTATAGGACATGACAGAAACAAAACTCCCCTTTAATCTGTTTGTGGCGATGCCTCCATCAGCCTGGAACACTGGACATCGGTGCTCAACGGCCTTTAAGACCATGGTCCTAAGCTTCCACCTTAACGCAACTTAGCAGGTCAAAAGAGACAGGTCCGACTTTTTCATGACCAGTTATGTACAGTAGATACAAGCAGTCAGCCTGACGAGTATTGGAGAAAAAAATAGAAATTCTGCCATACTAGTCAGGCTGACTGCTTTATCTACTGTACAGAACTGGTCATGAAAAAAGTCGGACCTAACACAATTCGCCTTAAAGTCTGTCTAGTGCAGGTCAGGTGCTATTGTCTAATCAGAGCAGGGTTCTTATAAATGGGGTTAGAGCCAGAGACAGAAAGGGACCATGCCATTGTGGAAACTCCACAGAGAACCCAATCTAATAGCAGGTCAAAACATGCATATGATACAAATGTCCACCTGCTATAGCTGAAATTGCTGAAGAACCTAAAAGAAAGGGGTCAGAGGGTGGCGTGCCTGGCAGCATGTTGTGCATGGGATTGCATAACTCCAGAACCTTTCAGAACTGAACCACAGAGCAACGGAATAAGGTTGTGTGATCTAATGATTCTCATTTCTGTAGACTATCAGGTAGTTATTGATTGTTTCCCTGTGGAACACATAGCAGGAAGATGCATTAGAAGACAAGCCGGCAGAGGCAGCGCGATGTTTAGGAGATGTATTCGGAAATCATCGGTTCTTGCCCTCCTAATGGATATTATTTTGACAAATACCACCAACGTAAGCATAGTTACAGACCATACAGAAGTTTTTTCTTCCTCTCTGGTGGCTGTTGCACTTTTCAGTAGGACAATTCAACCCTGCAAGAAAGCAAAAATGTGACAAAATCTTTTTAAAGGGTGCATTCATTTTATGTGTTGACTTCAAATTCCCCAGATCTCCATCTACTCGAGCCTGGCTGACATTATGGCTGACAAATAAAGAGAATCCAAAATTCAGTGTCTCAGAAATTTTGAATATCACATTAGATCAAAAAATTATGTTTTAAGCAGAAATGGCAGGCTTCTGAAAAGTATGTCCATTTCTATGCACTCAATAATTGGTTGGACCTCTTACATGAATTACTGCATCAATGCCACGTGGCTAAGAGGCGATCGGCCAGTGCGCCAAGTCCTACTGGATAATGAAATCAGCATCTTAATACAACTCATCAGCAGAGGGAAGAATGAAGTGCTCTAGAATTACATGCTAGATGGCTGCATTAACTGTGGCCTTCAGGAAACCCAGTGGACCAGAACCAGTACATGATAAGCGCCCCAAATCATCACTGACTCTGGAAACTTCATACTGGACTTCAAGCAACATGGATTCTGTGCCTCTCCACTCTTCCTCCAGACTGTGGGTCCTTGATTTCCAAATGAAATGCAGAATTTACTTTAAGCTGAAAACATGACTTTAGACCATTGAGCAACAGTCTAGTTCCTTTTCTCCTCAGCCCAAGTAAAACCCTTGTAGCGCATGTGTAGGATTCATCTGTATGTAGTAGCTCTTAAGGTACCGACTTCAGCCTCAGTCCACTCCTTGTGACTGAGGCAAATTCTTGAATTGATTTTCCTGGACAGTTGTCTCAAGGCTGTGGTTCTCCCTGTTGCTGGTGCACCTTTTTCTACCACACTTCTTTCTTCCACTCAATTATCTGTTAATATGATTGGATACATTGGATACATACATGACCTTTTGTGGCGACAGTCTTCTGGACATCTGTCCATTCAGTAGTCTTCCTCATGATTGTGTCGCCTACTGAACCAGAGTGAGAGGCCAGATAAAAGCCCAGGAAACCTTTGCAGGTGTTTTGAGTTGATTAGCTAATCAGGTTGTGACACCATAACGTTTCCAATAATGAACATTTTGACAGTATTCAAATTCTCTGAGACACTGAATTTTGGATTTTCACTATCCATAAGTCATAATCATCAAAATTACAGAGAAACAAAGGCTTGGTATATATCACCATGTGTAATGATTCTATATAATCTATGGTTTTCACTTTCTGAGATGGCTGATAAAAACATATTGCACTTTTATGCAATATACATTTTGTTTTTGATCTACCTGTAGAGCACAAAAGACAATTTAGTGTTTATATAATTGTAGATAAACACAGGCAGTAAGGACTGAGCTTTCTTCAGATCCCAACACTGTATGTGGATAGGACGATCAAGCTAGCCTAACCTGCTTGACAGTCCGGTTCTCGAACCTGTAAGCAAAGGAGCTGCCGAATAAAAACACCGATTAGTCTTATCTTGTAGACAATCTAATTAGAAAGTATAATAAAACACACTTCCAGTTCAATTATATGCAGCACTTCTCAGTTAATACAAATAGGTTGGTTTGCAAAGCTTGACCCTTGTTGAAAGGCTTATTAAAACAAACATTGTTTGAGGCATATTAAAAACCGCAGCACTACTTCTCTACCTCAATTTATTTCAAATAATTCATCTCAAATCTGACCCACTTTAAGAGCACAGTTCCATAATGACACAATTAAAATGACATATTCCAATCATTTTTCTTTTCTCTTTTTATTGTTTAATGGTATGCTGCCATAAGTATCTGACGTGGAACCACAGTGCTTTCTCCTGATGAAATAAACCGCTTGAGCACACTTTTGGGCCTCGTCTTGGGGATGACATCACAGCAGCTACGGAGCTTGTTGCACTGTCATGCTCCTGACATTTCATGGGATTATGAGAAATGGGAATCACTTAGTGCTCAAGTAGCAGGCATTAAGACAGCGTAATTGCATCAAGTGTGTTTTGCATCATAAAGGATTGGATTCATTTTGAAACAACACATGCATCCAATCCCTGCAGAGGAGTCGTGTTCCGTTTGAATTTCCAGACTTTATGCCATTTATATTAGCAGCGGCAGTCACCCAGTTTCTTCCTGCAGGGACTCATGGGAAATCTACCTTAACCACTGTTGGGATTATATCATTATGATGAATGGAATTTATATTTCACAGTGTTGCACAGACATTAACAACAACATCTTTGTTGGTATGAAAGCAAATGAAGCAATTTGTGTCAAGTGTTTGGGGACTTATTTTGACAGACTAGTTGTCTTCTCCTGTAGGGAATTTTTTTCATGCAGGGAAAGGCTACCTAATTACCAAAGTCTCACATCCTCAGGCTATAGTAAAGTCGACCAGCTGCTCAAGCTTGAACCTTTTTTTTTTATGTCGGTCTGTCTTGCCTCATGCTTCCCAGTTTAGTAGATTTACTGTACCCAATAATGAATAACCATTCCCAGTGACTTGGGTCATTATCCTCTAGTTGGGCAAGGGTTTGCTTTGGCGTAGGAAAAGGTATCTTACAAGTTCACTACTGCACTTAGTAGGGAATCTCTCTGTTTTTCACCAGGGCTTTTGCAGTCCTTAGTGGGCTTTCCAGTAAACACATCATTACCATTTTAACCGCTGAGGAGCTTTTAATGGATGTATCTGAGATTAGATGCTTGTGGGTTATTGGTAATGCTTCAGAGCCTTTACTCTGAAACCTTATCCAATGATTAAAGTCATCTCCCTAAATGACATCAATATTTAACTGTGACCTTCAGTATTTACATGTTTCACTAATCTTTCCTATCAGGTTACTTATTTGGATTATTTGCCATCTCCTCAAATGGGTTTGGGAATTCTACACTACTGTGTGGAGCTGGGGGAAGTGGTTTGCTGTGTTTCTGGACAGCAGGAAATATCCTGGGTTTAAAATTGCTGCTCAGGGCCAGTTTATATATATTTTTTTGACTTTCATAACTTTGCATAATCAGCTCAGAGAAAAAAGTTTTATTAAAACTGTATATTGTATATTACATTTTTCAAATGTAAAAACAAGGAGCACATTTTGTGAAACATCAAGGATTTCACTTAGATGAAGTTTTTATTCCTTTTGAAATACCCTGGTTCCAAAATGTTTTATGTTTAGATGATTCAATCTCTGTGCTAGGGCGTAATGACCAATTAGGTTGCTTTTAGTTTTAATTATTTTTTGAAACATGATATTACCACATGCATGCAGAGATGAATGAAAGGTTGCTAGTGCACATTTACTAGTGTTATATTTTAGTCATAACTATGTTTGTATAGCAAAATTGGGCAGTACCTAGCCTATGCTGCACAACCTCTGCAAATGGTCCAGAATAGGACTGCTGGTCTGCAATCAGCTTAAAGAGCACATGTCACCCCTGTGTTTGTTGAGCTCCAGCAGCTACCCTTACACACCCACATCAAATTCTAGTCACTAATGTTACCCGGCAAAGTGCTTAATGGAACACCTCCCATCTACTTGAATGCTCTCACAAAGGCTTATGTCATGACTCGGTCACCAAAGGATTGTAGGCTAGCAGTACCTACACTACACTTAAGACAATCCAGACTGTTTTCATGTGTTTTCCCATAATGTAGGAATGACCAACCAAACTCTACCAAAATAGGGGGCGTCCCTGTCTATTTTAAAGGAATTCTAAAAGACCCAGCTCTTCAGAAAGCTTCTCCTACACTAGTACCTACTCTGTGCTTCCCTACCCCCTCTACTACATTATCTCTTCCCTCAATGCCTTTTTACATTGTCATTCCTTGTCACCTTTAATAGAACCTGACTAGTTGTCTTCCTTCTATGTAGCTAATTGTTAGCTTTGATATTAACTGCATTGTTATATCCTTATCTGTTAGTAACCTTGAATGAAAGCGTCTGCCAAATGCACAAACATGAACAGTGCTGACATACATTTCAGAGCAACGGCACATACATGCAGTACACATGCCATCGCTTCGTTGCATGACATCTGTGACAGCGTGGCTTAGCTGGAGGTCATAATATGCTTGCTTGTAGTATCGCATGGAAAAAGGGATGCTGCAGTGTTATGTATAGTGGACCTTCATATGCCATAAAAATACAAGTCAGATGGATGTCTTTGATACTAAGCATTACCAGTACGTGAGCTGAGTTCAGCCTGACCTGAACTAGCCCAAAAATGACCGAGCACCATATTGGGACTCTGCTACAAGGAAAACCAAAAGACTGAAAATGGTTTCAAATAACCACATTTGGTATACACGCATATGCATCCATTTCCATGTCGATGATTATACGCTTTATGTACACAATGCATTACCCAGCTTCTTACTAACTATAAAGAGTAACTCGCCCACAATTTGACCTTTTTTTGCTAATAAACATGGATGTCCTATAGTGCTGTCTACTTGTCCTGGTCATTATTTTTGACAAATTACTGCATGTTTGTTGCAATCCTGTCGAGTGTCTTGCATTGAATTTTGTTTCAGTATCGCTATGGTATTGGTGTGGGGTATAAAGCGACTCCATCTCAAACGTGCCACTGTAAATAGATAAATAAATGCAATTATAGCAATTTAAAGTTATTTAATGTTTCATAAATAACTCTCTGTCTGTTAAGTATTGTCTGGTGATGATCGGCTCTTAAGCTAATATCAAGACAATGGTTGAAAGGGATGAATTTGAGCACTAGCGATCTTTTAACAGCAAAACATGCACACACATAGAATAAAGGAGTGACAACTTCTTTTGAAGTCCAAGAAATTAATAACAGAAATAAAATGAACATCCAGAGAACATCACTATGTAATGCTGTTTATCTGAATTAACACAATATTTCGATGAACAAATCCTTTCTACTAGGCTAGTGAAACTTAACTAAACTACTAAGCACAATGAAGATAAAAATAAACTAAGCTAAGGAACTATTTACATGCAAAACAAACAAAAGACAAAACAAAAGTGGTTAGTCATAATCAGAATACTTCAGTGAATCCTTGTTCACTGAAGATCTGATTCCAAAAAGCATGGAATGGAGTTAAAAAAAACATTTGGCATATGTTTCAACCCATTCACAATGCAAAGCCCAAGTTAACCAGAACATTATTTTGAGTAAATAATATTCTGAAGACTGATTTGCTCAGTAAAATCATTATGACGAAAAAAAACTTATGATGGCCGATCTTGCCGATAGGGCTGTACAGTGGCGCAGTGAGTAGCGCTGTTGCCTTGCAGCAAGAAGGTCCTGGGTTCGAGTACACCCAGGGTCTTTCTGCATGGAGTTTGCATGTTCTCCCTGTGCATGCGTGGGTTCTCTCCGGGTACTCCGGCTTCTTCCCACAGTCCAAAAACATGACTATTAGGTTAATTGGCTTCTCCAAATTGTCCTTAGGTGTAAGTGTGTGTGTGAATGGTTGTTTGTCCTGTTTGTCTCTCTGTGTTGCCCTGCGACAGACTGGCGACCTGTCCAGGGTGTACCCCGCCTCTCGCCCAGTGAACGCTGGAGATAGGCACCAGCACCCCCCGCGACCCCATGAGGGAGAAGTGGTTTGGAAAATGGATGGATGGATGGATTATTTTGAGTAAATAATATTCTGAAGACTGATTTGCTCAGTAAAATCATTATGACGAAAAAAAACTTATGATGGCCGATCTTGTTAATGCGATCCTACCTCCGGGCGCTAGGGGTCGCTGCAGCGATCGTCGCTAACCTGGTTAAAGTCTATAGTTATCAAAATTATATTGAAAACTGGCATTCGACTGGCACCGTTGAAGGATGGCAGAGCCGAACAATTAAGCTTTGTGCTTTAAACAAACTTCTTTTCAAATGTCCGAAACCGGATGTTAGCAAGGCTAATAGCAGTTTGGCTAGCGGCGTTCAGCACTAACAAATAAAGGCTTTAGCTTTATTTTTAGTCATAATGAGTGGGCTGGATAACATAAACATTAATGTCCCATCAATGTATGAAACCTTTGTGGAGATAACCTTCCTGTTAAAACCATGAAATACACTCAAATGATATTAGCAGTACCATAAATGGAAGGCTAGTGTGAGCTATTTCGTTAGCCCTTGGTTGTAACCATCATGTGTCCAACGGTTTACAAAGCATTTCTCAATAAATCTTTTAACTCCACCCTCAGCTCGCTGCCCAAACGTGTCCTTTGTCTCGTGTCAGTTCTGTCCAGTATGGCCATTCACGGAAGGAGTGTTGAAGGAGGGAAGTTGTTGGCGGGCTAGCGTTAGCTCTGCGGCAGCATGTGGGCTAACCAACAGCGTGTGGAGGGAATGCTTGGCTTTCTGCAGCCTAACAGAAACACGCATGTGTGGTCAGGACCGATATCCATCCAATAGTGGGATCGTTCAGCTTGTCTGGTGAGGTGAGGCATCCACCGTCTCGCGTCTGCTTTCCTGCAACAGCTGACAACAATGAACAAAGCTGTTTTGGTGATCTGTACTTTGTGGCTGGTTTGCGCAGCAGTCAGAGTGAAACTTAGCTCTGTCCCAGTGTGTTGTTCATCCGGATTCAGTCAGGTCCTCTATTGAGCCCGGCAGACGACATTAGCAGACCCTGGATTAAGCATGGCTGGTCCAGGCACCTTCCATCAGCTGTTGGCTTGTGTGTCGGTCATGGTCCAGGCCTTCTTTGTCTGCTCCATGGGGAGGTGGTCTGAGAGAGCTGCTGTAGAGCTGAAGAGGTCTGCTGAAGTGAAGAGGGCTCTTTGTCTGTGGGAGGAAGGTTTTATATCAAGAGAGAACCCCTGCTGGAAAGAAGGGCTGTCCAAACTGTGAGGGTCTCATGTTGCAGCCTGTGTGGACTTCCTTTGTTACCCCCTCCATACTACATGTTCAGAATTCAATCTGAGATCAAATATTCATCATGGCGTAATTATAGCATAACAGGAGAGAAAGTGTAGTGGGTTGCCTTGGTTCTGGAGGCCTGCACATGGACCCATTCTGTCCTCTGCTAACATGGAAACACCGGCTTCGGGCATCACTGACCCAGTGGCTTGAACTGATAAAGCTCAGTCCTGCTGGGCTCCACAAAGCCTCCCTCAACCTCTGATGACGAGGGGTGTGAAAAATCTTCTACTTCAAAAGGCAGATCCGCAGCGAAACCATCAGCTCTCGCCGTGGTTACTCCATTTTTTCAACATGTCACTTTCCCTCACCCTGACCAAACCCCACTCCCACCACTCACACCCACAATAAGCCGTGTGTCTCTTTGAACCGCATTGTTCAGAATTGTCTGGGGGCAAAGTTATGCCTTTACTATGGGGTGAGTTAGCCTTTACCACTACCCTTTACAACTGAATTTTAATGTTTGCTCTAAACCTTGGGTTTAATCATTAATAAAAGCACACATCAAAGAATTCCCTAGGTTAGACCAAATAACACTGATGAAGAAGAAGAAAGCAGCAGCAAAAAGCGTTCTTTCACATGACAGTTTCATGTCAGGCCTAAGATACTGTCTTGCTTTTCTTTGCGGCTTCTGACGGGCTTGAGGTTCTTTTTATGCATTTTGCTATACCCAGGGTTATTGATACTTAGTATTTCTGCATGCTGACTTTATCAGATAAGCAGCCATTATTGTAGTAGTAAGCAACTCCTAGTGGTGGATTTGTGAATGTGCAAGGTAACTAAAAAATGGGTGGATCTTTGCAGATGTAACACAAACCAGTCTTGTGAAATATATCCTGGGATTTGTCTGAAGAAGGGCCACTATTGCCTAAAATGGTATACAAGCAAATGCATCCTGTACAACTTCTGTGTGCTCAATTCTTGCCCACGTTCCACACAATTTATTTGCCAATTTCAAGAGAAAGTCCCCAAATGAGGTGGTATGCATTACTTGTGCCCTGGAAGCCAGCTATTGCTGGCTGATGATGCCAATGTGGTGTCTGCATGAAAGCACACATGTCTGTAAATTAAATATCTCTGTAAGGATATCTTGGTGACATCTAAGCCTACTCTAGTAGGAGCATAGAGAGCACAGACAGGTTTGTCCCGTCCTTCTCCAGAACACATAGGGCAGCTCCCCAAAGTACAATACCTCGCTCAGGGCTGTGACTTTGAGCAAGGGCGCTTTCCTGTCAACTGAACAATCTCATTCATCATAACACATGCTCTACTAGTGCGGATGGACAGGCAGACGTGCCTGCAGTGAGCTGATCTGCTTATTTGTAGTGTCGACGCATACACATTGTTCCAGAGCCTCTGGGCCCACTGGAGAACCACCGTTGAAATGACACACATTTATCCACTCAACATGAGGGCCAATGCAGGGAAAATTAGGGCAGACGTTGCCTCAGATGCCCTGTTAAGCATTGCTATGTTTAGCAAATCAAAATAATTGTTCACATGCTTGTTTTGAGCATCTTTTTCTTTTGCTCCTGCTTTAGAACATGATCCATGTGAGGTTTTCTTTTCTTTAGCTGTATTTAAAACTGTAAAGATGAATTTGCTCTGTAAAGCTGAGCATATCTTCAAATTGGCAGGTTCGTCTAATAATTGTCAGAGTTGGAGCGAACCTTTTGGACACCTCTCTCCCTATGATAGAACCTGTGATAAAGGTCATTCCTATAACGTCAAGTACAAGCAGCAAGGTTAAGATTTCCATGGACTAATAGTTTGGAGGATGTTTCTTTACTTTAAAGTTAGAAGTTGAGCTACACAGCCATGAGGTAAGGAAATGTACAAAATTGGGTTCACAAGAATTGAGTTTTATGAAATATTATGGACAAAACGAAGAACCAAGTTTTTGTAAAGATTTTGCAATTCACAAATTAAAATAAAGAAATAAAGAATCGATAATGTAATCCAAATGCTAAAAAAACCCGTCCAAAAACAAACATTACAGTAAAAATGCTCCTTTTGTCATTTTACACACAAAAAACCCCCAACATTTCAGCAAGTGCTAGAAACAAATGAGTTTAAAGAAACATGTTCGGTTTCATAATATCCAGTTCAGGTGTTATCTGTTTCAGTTTGGATTTCTATCAAGAGATGAACGAATGCATCCCGACTGTCTAAAAAAAAATCTACACAACAATTACGGCCAAAATTATTCATACCTTTGACTGTTTTGAGTTTGAGTTGCTGTTTTAGAGCTAATATGTAAAAAGGAGTAGATTGCTTTTTTTTATTCACATTTGAAGGATACCTGTATGATTTCATAGCAGAATCAAAAAACTTCATAAAGATGCTTCTTGGTTGAGTAAAAATTTAAGTATTAATCATTTTTGGCCTTAACTGGAGCTGTTTAGGTTAGTGGTGATGGGTAGCTACCTAATAGAAGCAGTTGCAAATGGTTAGCTGACCAAAGTATTGTCAAGCTGCATTTACACCTTCATGTACAAACTGTCTTGAGAGAATTATGACAGGAAGAACATCCTTTTGGCTTTTAGGCACTTGCTTGGGGCACATTGCATTCACTGCAGTTCTTATTTTAAACACTACATGGTACTGCAGCTGTTATAGGGTGATAGTGACACTTGAGCTAGGAATTCATCCTGTAACCAGTGGGTTGCCCAGTTCGAGGTATGAGTGTATACTATTTTGCCTGTAATGGGTAACACTCTAAAGGTTTTCATTTTGGTAAATTAGGATTAGTCCGTCGTCATCTCCTTGGGCGAGACACTTTCACCCGCTTTGCCTGCTGTCGGTGGTCAGAGGTCCGATGATGCCGATTGTGTGGTAGCCTCACTTCTGTCAGCCTACCAGGGCAGCTGTGGCTACAAATGTAGCTCACCACCCCCAGCGTGTGATTGTGCAGATGAATGTAGTATAAAGTGCTTTGGGATGCTGAGACTTGATAAAGCGCAATACATGTACAAGCCATAATCTGCCTGTATTCAACAACTACAGCAAGAGTCGATAAAGGGGGGGGAGGCTTCCTAATACAACTCTAAATGCTAAGTTTGACTTTTTTGCCAGTTTTACAAATCTGTGCAACATTGTGATCGCACACTGTCTCTTTCTCCTGCATTGTTTACATTGCAATTGTTTACTTTTAATCACTGCTGCACTTTATACTGTAATTTACTAGCTGTATGCAACGAAATTTCGTTCTGTAAGCACTCTGTGCATACAAAATGACAAATGAAGTTGTCTAAGTCTAAGTCATTTTCATAATTATTATTACACCCATGTTTACCTTTTTAAAGGTGCATATGGTGTAAAAAGCAAAAAGACAAAACAAAAAAACAGTGTTTGCGCACAACATCTTACTGCTGTTCTAGTTTGATGAGGACATACCAGACTGTTGGCGAAATAAAGGCATTCTTGTCCTGGTAAAACAACAAAACAGTCTGCAAGGTGCACTCCCTGATGACAAAAATGCCATTTTTATCTCACATTCCGTCTGTCACTCTTTTCACTATAATATGAAACCTGGTGGTTTTACTCAGGCTGTTGATTTTTGTTTTGTGTCTCCATTGTGGAATCCAACACTGCTCCACTTTATTCAAAGGCAATGACCAAGTAACTCCTCTTGCTGTCGACTGACATCTACTTTAGTCTCTGAGAGTGAAAGAAGTCCCCATCAAGAAAACAAAATCTCTGAGTTTAGACAATAAAACAATGATTAATTATTACACTTTATAACTTAAACATAGTTATTACAGCGTTCATGGAAAGGCATCAATGTAAGCTGTTTTAAAAGGATATTTTGCACCCAGGTAGCAATAGGAATGGAGAGAAAAGGAGAAACAGCTGCAGGGAAGGGTAAACACCCAACTTCTAGCCATACACCCGATAGTTTTGCAATGTTTACACAACGTAACTGAATTCTAATCACTTCAGAGATAGTTTGTAACATTCATAGATATTTAATAAATAAAGCCTGAAAGATATTTCCCAATGGACTGGTAAATAAAAAAAGTACAAGATTCCTACTAGGGTCTCATAATTTTTTTTTTACTTTGCCACCTGCAGTGGAATGGCATAGGAATGATAATTACCCTGGTTCCTAGAAAAAGTTCCTGGAATTGCTGCCTCTGTTGGTGCCAATGACACTGCTAGGTGAACCATCTAAAAGTGGTGGAGGCTCTATCCGTTATCAATGCTTTGATAACGGATCGTTTTCTAGCAGACCAACGGGAATTCTTTTTCTTTGTCAATCTGTCAACACAATATAACTACTGAACCACTTCTTACTTTTTTTCTTCAAAATGATAGTCTCAGATATGCAACCATATTCATTAAATTAGAATATTAATGAATATTAATTCAGTAACTCAATTTACTAAAATTATATAGATTAACTCAGACTTATGACATTTTAAACCCATGTTTAAGATAAGAAATACCTTTATTTTCCCCAAATAGAAAAAGTTGGGCATGAAAGTGGCAGAAATCCATTGAGTTCCACATCAAACTCGTAACGAAAAACAAGCTAATCTAAAGTTGGTTCTACAGCAACAGAGAATTAACTTTTTAGAAAGGTTAAAACAATGTATTGCACATTTATTGAATGTGGCATATTCAAGTAAAAATATATATTTAAGTTAAACAGAGGAAATACAGCAGCCAATTTACACTACGATGTGAGCAAACTATGCATGACTGTACAAGCAACTCCCAGAGTAGCTGAGACATGTACAAATTTACATCAGCATCTGCTGTAAATGTTTCATAATCGGATCAGAACCCGTACAACCATAGCATGTTATAAATACTTATTAAGTCTGTTGTAAACAGCAGAGAAACTCTTACAGCAGCTTTGAGGAAGGACCTGTGGAAATGTTTCTTTGAGCATCTGGGATGGTGCTGTCTGTCACTGAAAGAGCTCTCTAGTTCTGCAACAGCTCCATGCATGGGCTGGGAGACATCAACTGTGATATTTTTTTCCAGTCCTTTTGTCTCCCACCAGTCCAGTGGGCATCCCAGGACAGATCTGGCCGTCCCCCAGCAAACCCCCCCCCCCCCCCACACACACACACTTCCAGTTAATAAAAATACAGCATTTAAGATTAAAATATTGGATCAGATCCTAAAAAAGCAAAATTACTCATGCAGAAATGGGGGCCTAATGAAAAGTATGTTTAATACAGGCATAAAGTTTTGTTTAAACGTACTTTTAATCTGACAAACAGGCCTTTTAGAAATGCATATTTTAATTGATTGAATATGACTGTACATACTTAACTCATAATAATGGACTCATAATCCTTACTTTACCAGACCGTCCTGTCAGCAAAAGGATAGTTTCACCGAATGAACACACTTTGACAAGAAATGTCAAGTTTCATGTATTTTAAATGAATTTCATGAATTTTCACGAGTTAACTCACATTCTTTTTATACTTCTTTCACTCCTTTGTATGTCAAATATTTTGTGTCCTGTTAGTTTATTTTGTGATGGCAGCTTCTTTTGTATCTTATCTGCTCAACATTTCCAACACTGACTCTCTCCTCCTCTCTGTGCCATATGGGTGTTTCTCTCGCTCTCTCCCTCAGTGCTGGGCCGTGTAGATTTCTGGGGCTCATCGAGCGCTGGAAATGATTTACGCCAAGACATACTGCTGCTGACGGATAGTCGCATTACTGCCAAACATGTCATGCAAGACGAACGGCAGAGGTGGCTGTTAACGGATAGGCGCTGGGTGTGGGGTGGGGTGGAGGAATTGTCTTTCAGAGTGGATAACTGTAATTTTGATCATGAGTGGGGGGGGGGGGGGTTGTATTGAGTAGACTGGGTGTTGCAGCTGAAGCAAAAAAAATGCTGAACTCTGAAGGAGAACGATCATTTCATCAGTTTCCTCCAGTTCGGCACTGGTTAGGCTCTTGCAATATCTATAATTAGATTTGTAAACAGCGGGGGAGATCTGGAGCCGTTGGTGGGCAGAATGTGGTGATGATGCAGTTCTTGGAGCGTGTTGAAATAAACTGTTTAGGTGAACCCTCCAGACCCCTGCTTGTCACATGTAGTTTGCATCAATAGAAATACCCTGATGAACAGGATGAGCTGAAAATGAACAATATATCAGTATATCAGTATAGATCAGTGCTGTCATTTCTTTTCTTAACTGGGTTACAAATATTAAAAAGGAAGTTTTAAGTATGTTGTTTTGTCCCGTGTGGATCAAACACTTAGAGACGACTAAATTCCTATACAGGCTGGGAAATGATATGCTTAAAATGTGCTTACGTTTTAAGCTAAACTGTCTTAAACCAAATAAGACAAGGTCTTTTGCACTGACATCATGACAAAATGCATTTTTGTCAAATTTTAACCAAATCAGGTCATTAAACTGAACCACTAAATGCTAATTAGCGCACTAGATTTGCTTCGTTTTTAGGTGGAAAATAGAGCAAATTAACCTTCTGTCAAAACAATGTGTAATTATAATAGAAACAACTTGTTAAGGTGGAATTAAGTCCATGTCAAATTGCCCCACCAAGCATTACTTTCGGTTTAGACCAAACATAGACAAGACATTAGTTCAATCAAAGTCCTGTGTTTTAATTTTTTCCAACTTGGAAAGGGGTGTTGATTGGTCAATTGAAAATTTCCTTTGCTGTCCACTAAGCATGTAGCTTAGTTTGTCATGGTTTTTGTGGTCTGTCCAGATGATTATGGGCTGCTCGGATCCCTCTAACTGCTCGGATTACTCTTAATGGCAAGCAGTTCACGGTCCCTAATGTCATAATTGCGCTCGGCTGGAGACAGCCGGCGAGAAAAAAAAGCACAAGGATGGAGTTTATTGTTGGACTCTGACTGTTGAGATAATACAGCACCCTATTTCTTGGGTGAATTGTTTGGCTGGATCGGGGTGAATGAGTATGGGTGCCTGTGAGAATCTACTCTCGAGCTCGGAAAAAGAGGCCTCCACCTCAGGACCCCAGACGAACGTAACCTTAACAGATGGTAATGCATGCAACCGGGATGCTATTTGACTGTAGTTCTTGATGAAGCGTCTGTAGAAATTGCAGTTCGCACTTCTCTGCTTTAACAAACAAGCGGTTTTCTAAGAGGCGTTGTAGAACTAATCGAACATTTTGTTGGTGCTGCTCAAGATCGCTAGAGTAAATCAATATATCGTCTAAATAGACGAACACAAAAACGTTAAAAAAAACCCCGTAGGACATCATTTACCAACGCTTGGAAAACGGACGGAGTGTTACATCAAAAGGCATAACCTGGTATTTAAAGTGACCCAGCGGGGTCTTAAAAGCCGTCTTCCATTCATCTCCCTGTCGAACCCAAACCAAATGATAAGCGTTACGCAAGTCAAGTTTGTTAAAGATCACGGCATTCTGGACTGGTTCTAGGGCAGAGGACAACAGGGGAAGAGGGTACTTATTCCTAACCATTATCTGATTTAGCCCTTGGTAGTCGATACACGGCTGGAGGGATCCATCCTTCTTTCCTACAAAAAAGAAACCCGCACCTAAAGGAGAGGAGGAAGGGCGGATTAAACCAGCTGAAAGGGACTCAATGTACTTCTCCAGCGCCTGACGTTCAGACCTCGAGATGTTGTAGAGTCGGCTGGAGGGTAGCGGAGCCCCTGGTAACAGCTCTATGGCGCAATCGTGTGGGCGATGCGGAGAGAGTGAGCACGCTCAACTCTCACTAAAAACGAGACGCAGGTCGTGATACTGCTCGGGAACGCGGGTTAAGTCGATTACATCCTCCGTTTCAGTGGAGGGGTTAGAGGGATGAGAAACTGGCTGCGCGGACTGTAGGCATCGTGAATGGCAGGCGGAGGACCGGGATTCTAGACGGGATTCAGCCCAGTTTAAATGGGGATTATGAACAGATAACCAAGCCAGTCCTAAAACAACAGGGGAGTGCTTAACGGGAAAAACAAAAAACGAAAGCTGTTCCCGGTGATTACCGGACACTATAACCTCTAGAGGCTTAGTCTGATGAGTAATGAGAGGCAACTTTCCTCCATCTAGAGCGGAGACTTGGAAAGACGCGGATAACGGCACGGTCTGAATATGGAGCTGGTTTACCAATCTTTGGTCTATCAAATTAAAATCAGACTAATGCTGAAACATTAACACTGTCGTGATCAAAACCTAAAGTTACCGGGAGACAGAAACGAGACGGAGTCGGATCTTTACACATCTTGGGGAGGAAATAGCACAACGGTCCGCCGTCTTCCCCACTACAGGCGACGGACCCAATCTTTTGGTCGCACTGGGCAGGACTTCACAAAATGCCCCTCTCCACCACAGTATAAAAATTGATTCTCAGAGAACCGTTGTTGACGTGCTTCTGTCGTTAGGTGGACTCGGCCAATCTGCATGGGTTCAGGGTGCGATGGTGGCGTTACTGCCGGCCCCTGAGAACCAACTCCCTGTACCGCCGGTCCGAGAGGCCGTATAGGTCTATCCGTTCGACCCTGTAATCGGGAATCGAGCTGAATGGCTAAATTATCGTCATAAGCTCGAAAAAAGACTGCCTTTAACAGCGTGGCTTCCCAGCCAGCGGCCGCGACAAAAGTACGAAGTTCAACAGAAAAATCCGAGACCCGCCGTCCACGCTGTTTTAAAGAGAGTAGTGGACGAGACTGCTGTACCGGATCCAATTCGGCTGAAAAAAACGGTTTTAAATTCGGTGATAAACTCCTGGAAGGTGCATCCGAATGACTGACAATCTGGGAAATGAGCTTCTGCCCATCTAAGGGCTCTCCCGGTTAAAAGACGTAACACAAATGAAATCTTGGCCTGGTCGGTGGAGAAAGTTGGGGGGAACGATTAAAGACGAGGTTACACTGAAACAATACACCTCCACAATCTCCACTGTCTCCTGAGAATTTCTCAGGACTCGGTGACGAATTCTCAGAGAGCGGGGTTTGACCGGAGACTTCAGCTGTCAGAGTAGCAGGGGGCAGAGAGCTAGAAGCCTGAGTGACAGGCTGAGTAGATGCGGAAGTAAAGGACGTTGTTAGCTGGCTAACCTGAGCGGTTACCAGTTGTAATTGTTTGTTCGTCAAATTAACTGCTAGACCGAGTTTCATGGTTGAGTTTTGGTTTGGCTTTGTTTTTCTGTTATTTTCATTTTTTCATCTCTTTTGGGTTAGGTTTGACTTTATTTATTGTTAGTTTTCAGTCATCAGTTATTTTCTGTCAATTTTCACTTCACCTCCTCAGCAGTCAGTCACACCTGATATCATTTACCAGTCAATTAGCCAGACCCTTGTTCCACCTGTGAAGTGCTCTATTTAAACCTCCCTCTGCCTTCAGTTTAGCACTGGGCCGTCATCATTCCACACCTCTCCATGCCAGTCCCCGTTTTTGCCTCAGAAGAATTGTTTTTCTCGTTTAAGGTTAGTCCTGCCAGTTTCTCTTGACTGATACTCTGCTGTTTGTCCCTGGAGAAGTTCTGCTCTGTGTCCTGGTGTCTCCAAGGTTCTGCTAACCTGACTAGCCGCCCTGGAGAAGCTCAGCTCTGTGCCCTGGTGTCTCCCAAGTTCTGCTAACCTGACTAGCCGCCCTGGAGAAACTCAGCTCTGTGCCCTGGTGTCTCCCAAGTTCTGCTAAACTGACTAGCCGCCCTGGAGAAGCTCAGCTCTGTGCCCTGGTGTCTCCCAAGTTCTGCTAACCTGACTAGCCGCCCAGAGTGCTATGAGGCCTGCTAGCCGAGAAGCACCTAGCTAGTGTGGACTATCTGTCTCCGGGCCGTCAGCTCCTGCCATCACATTCATCCTTGACCTTCTGCAGTCCTGAACCTCCGGTCTTCATCACTCACCACCCAGTATACTTCCTTCAATAAAGACTCAAACTTTTAGTCCCGTGTGTGCGTCCTGAGTTCATCGGTAAACAAAACCCTGACACAGAGCGATTGTAATTGCTCCTGCTGTGCGGCTAACTGCCGAGCAAATGCATCTGCTGGGCTTTGTTGGCCAGAGTGTTCTTCTGTCATGGTTTTTAAGTGTTTAGCCCACATACAGATACAGCCGGAAGACAACCACAGTTTTAAGATGTTTATTTAGCGGTTCAGGCTGCGGGAAGAGACACAGCGTCTGGCTCGGGCAAGGTCTGAACGTCAGTACTGGAGCGACTGCGGAAAGAAGGAGGAATAATGTTACGAGTGAACGAACCAGGGGGAAATACCAGAAGCTGCGCCGCTTACCATTTAGCAGGGTTGACCTAACCGTGGAGAATAATGACGAGGGAACTCTGACCATAGCTCGTACGTGGTAGTGATTGGAGGGCTGACAGATTGTAAGCTGGCGAGGGATCCGGAGCGCACCACAGCAGATGAGAGGAACAGATGAAGTAACCAGAGAGTTTGCAGGTGAACCAGAAGAATCCAGGGAAGGGGGTCTCAAGCCCGGCTTGGTAACACCAAGTGAGTGGAGATGCCAGAGCAAAATCTGAGTGGCAGGGATTCTGTGGGTCTGGTTCTTCGAACAAGATGTCCAGGCAGGTGAGTAAATCCAAACACGAAAACTGAGAACAGGAGAAAAAAACATTAGTCCAAAAACGGGATTCAAAACGACTCACAAAAATACGAGTTCAGGATTCAAGTCAGACGCCACGGCATACCATGACTGGTTTAACACTCTGGTGTCTTCCATCTGTCTGAGCACTCCTTAAAAAGCCAGTGGAAGCCGCTCCTAACAAGCAGCAGGTGTGGCCCCCCCCCCCCCCCCCCCCCCCCAGTCAACTAGACTTCTGTGGTGGAGCAGAATTAGAGCATGGAAACACAGAGAACCCTGACATAGTTGAGCCAGTTTCTTCCAAAAGTATCCATGCTTAGTTCTTAGTCTCTTGTCTTTTGTAGCCTCTAAGGCCCTTTTGCACTACAGACAAATGTGGCCCAAATCTAGATTTATTATTATTTCTTTTGGTTTAAATGACCAGATGAAATTTTTAGAACCAGTAGGAATTCTCAGATCTGGCCTATGTGTCATTTCTTTTATTTTATTTACTTTTTCTCAAGTCAGATTTGAGCCGCTTCCATATATGGTCCTGAATCCGATTTGTATCTGATCTTTTTGAATGCGACTCTAGCGGGAACAGCCGAGCCGGATTCCATGCGTCTTTGACGTCACTTTGACTCAACATTTGTCACAGCGGCGTCTGGAAGTGATGGCAGGTTGACATTAGAAAGACAGATGGCAGCTGCTTGCCACAGCCCTGCTCAGAGGAAAGACAGCAAGATGTTAGACCTCAATAATAAATGGAGCGAAACCTCTATTAAAGCCAAATTGGACAGTTCGTAAAAGATTCGTTTAGCTGAGCGAAGTAACACACGGCCAGTGCAAAACTTCTGTACAATCCTTCACACAGAGGACTTTGAAATGCTGAAGAGGTCTTCCCTCTTTCAACCCATCGTATCCCTTTTTACCTTTTTACCGGGGGGCAGCGTGTCGTAATCTGCAACCGTTTTCTGTCCTGCCTTAGGAGTTAAAAGTAAATATATATTCATATATAAATAAAAGTTGCCCTTGACATCCTAAAATTCACTCTGCCCTCCTTTCTACCATTGTCATGCAGCCCTTCCTTGCTTCACACTGTATGCAGCCTCACTGCAGCCTACCCTGACCTGTGACCACTAAACACGGTGTTCTATAACTCAGCTTGATGCTCATCTTGGATCTGTCAATCAGGTAAACACTTGCGAGGTCAGAGGTCATCACTCTCATGCGTGAAGTAGGACCCCCCCCCCCACCCCCCCACCTCTGACACTCCCTTGTCAATGTAGCTGGAATAAGCATTGATCTGACTTGCTTGTGTGCCTGCATGCATTTATGGACATACAGGGTTAATGAGTAGTAATCTGCATGGACTGATGGGATGGATTGACAGGAGAAAGAGTTATTTGTTTTCTTCATGGTCAAAGAAATGTTTAGGCAAAACCGTCCTTATTTAAATCAGGTTTTGTAACATCAGGTGGATTTATTGTACCGGGATTCTGGCTGTAAGCACCCCAGCAAAGCTCCATTACGAACAATCACTGTATTAGCTGTTTGACAGCCCTGTTGAATTTTCTTGTGGTTGGAGGCAGTAAGAGTTGTTGTCGTTTTTTTTTTTTTTTTTTTGATAATGCTGGAAAATCCCTCTCTGGCTTCACCAACCACACATGTGCTGTTGAGGCTTGGCTCCTGCCCACAAAATATTTGGGCACGGTTCTCTTTCAAATCCCTGGGAATGGCGATGGAGCCATTCCAACATGTGCAAATACTACACTTGTGCCCTAGATTGGCCTTGTTGCTCTAAAACTCCCAGGAAAAGAATACAGTAGGTTAGTATTCATAACACTTCTGCATGTGTGTACAAATGGTTGTCATAATGGAGAGCAAAACAGTTTAACAGGAGCCCAACTATCAAGATGAAATGATCGAGTCAGCAAAGTAATTTTAGGCATTTGGCCATTTCATCAGGAATGATCATTTCTCCGCGATAGTTGGCCTGTTGGGAGAAAACACTGGTGGTTTTGGACACTGAAAAATATAATTTTTTTCTTTCTCATTACCAGCTGTTGGTTGTAATCTTATGTTGCAAACCAACATTTTGTCCTGCAAATATACGTGTAGGAAGCAGGAAAATTTTTGCATTTGATTAGGGCCAAATTGTGCACTTGAGATTCCTGGTTTGCAGTTCTCAGGATCTGACAAAGCAAACGAGGAATAGTGGACAAGTGGCAAAGTCATGGCCAGACTCACTGATCCATATGGGGTGTGAAGCCTGGTCCCTATAGTTTGGTCATTGAATCTGATATATGATTTCAGAAAAGCACTGTACATTGCAATCTCTTGCATACTAGTCAGGGGGCCCGTGCTGATCCCTGTTAACTGCTGAAGGCAGCAACAATCGAGATGAGAGTATCCCAGTTGTACTACAGAGAAATGGAGGAAGGTGGTATGGACTGATAAATCACTATTTTTCTTTTTTACATAAATGTCTGGGTGAACGTTCATCGCAGACCTGGGGAACACATGGTACCAAGATGCACTCTGGGAAAAAGGGAAGCCGGCTAAGGCAGGAGGGGTGGTTTAGGCAATACTCTGCTGAGAAAACTTGTTCTTCCATCAAAGTAAATGTTAGACATGAACCACCTACCTAAGCCTTGTTGCATTCCACAAACACACTTTCATGGAAACTTTATTCCTTGATATCGCTGGCCACTTTCAGCAAGATTATGTGCCCTTGCCGCAAAGCAATAATTGGTCTGGAAGGGTTACAGGAACTCAAGAAGTGTTGACTTGGCTTCCAAGTTCAACAGATCTCTAACCAATGAAGCATCTGTGGAATAGGCCGGAGGATAAAAAGTATGATCCACTGAGCAATTTACAGTACTTAAAAGATTTGCTGCTAACATATCGGTGCAAAATACATCATGATGTTATGCATGATCAGTGTACTGATAAGTTGAGCTCAACCATGATTGCCATAAACTTAATTTCATTTTTAATTACCAAAGTTAAATGCACTACTAAAATGTTTTGTGTGATGTTCAACTCTTCAGATAAACTGAATTTTGGATTTTTATTAGCTACTAGCTAGAATCATTCAGGAACAGAAATAACAGCCAGAAATATACCAGTGTGTGTAATCAGTCAATATTTGTGGGTTTCACTTTTTAATTACATTACTGAATCAAATTAACTTTCCAATCATATTCTAATTTAAGGTAATTGTCCCTGTAATAGAAATGGCTGATCCTAATGCTGAATGTTGTGATGTGATGCTGTTAGTCGCTTGTTATTAAAGTCTAATTACACAGAGCCTCCATAATTCAATACTGGAGATACATCTCAGTTTTAATGCCATTTGTAACATAATGAGACTTAAAACTACACTCATTCACCAGGCACTTTATTATATACAACCGTTCAATTGCTTTTTACCGCAAATGAGGAATCAGCCAATCATACCGTAGGAACTCAATTAGGAATTTAGACATGGAAAAGGTGAGTTCTCGAAGTTCCAACATGGCATAGTTGTGCTTGATAAGCTTTTCCGTGTGTTTTAGGAACAAACAAACCAAACAAACAATACATCAAACATTGAAGGAAAGCATTAATAAAAATCTGGAACAGGTACAGATGTTCCCATGGCACCAACTGAGCCTTTTTTATGTTACAGCCTACCTGAATATTATTGTTGACTGTGTCCATTATGACCACATTGTACCCATCCTCTGATGGCTATGTCCAGCACTTATACTAAAGTGTTTCAGAACATCAAACATATTTACAGTAAACATTACTTGGGTCCACACCCAGGCCTGATTACTGCCACACCTGTTCTTATTCAGAAAACCCCTCAATAGGACCTGTCTGACAAGTTGAAGTATACCAACAGATCCTCAAAAGCCAGACATCACACCGAGATTCAAAGAAAATCAGGAACAAATGAGAAAGAAAGTAATTGAGATCCATCAGCCTGGAAAGGGCTACAAAGCAAAAGCTTTGGGACTCCAACGAACCACAGTTAGAGCCATTATCCACAAATGGTGAAAACGTGGAACAGTGGGGAGCGCAGCGACAACTCATCCAAGAGGTCACAATAGACTCCGCAGCAACATCTAAAGAACTGCAGGACTCACTGCCCTTGTTAAGGTCAAGGCTTGTCTCAATTTTTCCAGAACACATCTGGATGATCCTCAAGACGTTTGGGAAAATATTCTGTGGACTGACGAGACAAAAGTTTTAACTTTTTACAAGGTGTGTGTCCCATTACATCTGGCGTAAAAGTAACACCAAATTTCAGAAAAAGAACATCATAGCAACAGTGAAACATGGTGGTGGTAGTGTGATAGTCTGGGGCTGTTTTGCTGCTGCAGGACCTGGAAGACCTGCTGTGATAAATGGAACCATGAGCTTTGCTGTCTACTAAAAAAATCCTGAAAGGGGAACATCCGGCCATCTGTTTGTGACCTCAAGCTGAAACCAACTTGGGTTCTGCAGCAGGACAATGACCCAAAACACCAATAAGTCCACCTCTGATTGGATGGAGAAAAACAAAATGAAGACTTTGGAGTGGCCTAGTCAAAGTACTGGCCTGAATTCTATTGAGAAGCTGTGGCCTGACCTTAAAAATGCCATTGATGCTGGAAAACCCTCAATGTGGCTAAATTACAACAATTCTGCAAAGTTGAGGAGGCCAAGATTCCTCCACAGCGCTGGAAAAGACTTGTTGCAAGTTATCGCAAAAGCTTGACTGCAGTTGTTGCTGCTAAGGACGGCCTAACCAGTTATTAGGTTTAGGGGCAATCACTTTTTCACACAGTGCCATGTGGCTTTGGATTTTTTCTCCCTACTAATAAAAACCTTATTTTAAAAACTGCATTTTATGTTTACTTGTGTTGTCTTTAATTAAGATATACATTTGTTTGATGTTCTGAAACACTTGAGTGTGACAAACATGCAAAATAAGAAATCAGCAAGAGGGCAAACACTTCTTCACTCCGCTGTACAATGTGTCAAAGCTCAGATCATCTCAAACTGGTTTCCAGAACATGATTGTGAATGCAACTGTACTCCTGCAAAGTCACCAGAACCCAATCCAGCAGAGTTGTGGAACAGAAGATTTGCATTGTTGATGTGCAGTCGACAAATCCGAGTAAAGCTTGTCTATTTATGCTTTGACAAATGAAGGCAGCTTTGAAGGCAAAAGAGGCTCCAACCTAGTGCTAATTCCAAAAATAAGTGTCAGGATAGTGGACATCTTTGACAAGCCTTTTAATTGATGCCATGCATGAGTACCCTCACCTGAAATGTCAAGGCTCTATCCTTGCCCCTGTCCTATCTCCTTTCAGGTTTGACACTGAGCTGTAGATTGGTCTAAAACTAAATGCTAATTGGATTGTCATATTTTCACACATGGGAATCGAACCGAGCAAGAGGAAAGAAAAAAGACTTTATGCAGCAGCCTTGTTTGACTCTCTTATTTTCCCTTCTCAATCCCCTCCTCTGCCCAATGAGATTTTTTTTTCCATGCGACTTGTCTGAGCTAAACCTCTAATCTCCTCTGCAAAACATGAAAGAAATCAGCTATGGCTCCTGTGGTTGTCTTCTCCAGTCTCTAACAGATCAATTCTCTAACACCCTCGGAACATTCTACTTTACAGTATCTGAGGAGACTACTGTTGCATCCTGAACAGCACGGAGCCATAAGTCATCTTTTACAGCTGCTCAGAGGGCTGTATAATCCCCGCCACTGCCCTTCTGTCTAAGACCCGCCCAGACATGGAAACGGACAGTGGAGGGGAAGGTCAGCAATGAAAGGGAAAGCGAAGGGGGGAGATTGCTGCCATTAGACGTGTCCACAGGGGACACAGCCTGTGTTCAAACGCTCCATTAAAGGGACAGGATGTGTAAGGGTTGCACCTTTTTTAATTATGAGTTTGAGGATGATAACTAAGATATGAAATAGAGAAAGTGCCTTTAAGATAACAGTTGTGTTCTCTGATAAAGTTCCCGCCTCATATGGTAGTCTTACCTTAAGAGTATTATCAAGGTCTCCCCTGAGTTTCAGCAGCGCAGTAGGTGCGAGGACACAGTGCTACTGTGAAGATAACCGGGTCGAATCTCATCCTGTGTCCCTGATGGGAGTCATGGTAAGCCAGACCTGACGGTGACTGCCAAGGGAGGTTCATGGTGTGTCGGTAGCATGACAAAGGAATGATTTTTGAAGTGGTGGAGTACCGATGGGGGGGGGGGAGTTATGTTTACCTCTCTGCAGGAGCTGCTATCTGGCTGGATAATGTCTATGAGTGCAAGAAGATTAGGCCACATTAGAGAGAAGGAACCTGGCTGGGAGCTAGAGGAGTCTAAAGCTCAACAATACGGTGGAAAAATACCAGAACAGTGTTTGGACCCTGACTTCTTGTCGACAGAAAACCTGGAGTACAGACCAAAAAAAAAAACCTGTTTCAATTTAGTCAGATTCACTGTTTTATGCTCCTTCAGGTTGTCCATACCTACAGTGTATTTGGCTTTCTATTGAAACAGCCAATGGCAAAATGGAAGACTAGGGATTTGCCAAGGAAAAAATGGGAAAGGTAGAAAAGAACGTCTGCTTTTCTTTTGGAATAAACTATTGTACAATGTTGGTACAAATCTCAATCCTATGTCGTCTGACCAGAGCACCATGTTCCATATGTGTGCTGTGTCCCCTGTGAAAAACCTCAAGGAGGACTTGTGTATTTTATCCAGCGATAGCAATAACAAGGTCTGGCTCTGACATACAGGCCAGATTTGTGGAGTACACACACAGCAGTAAAACTGGGCGCTGTGGTGGAGCAGGAGTAGAGCACGCAATCTGTGTATGGAGGCCTCAGTCCTCAATGCGACCATTCTGGGTTCGAGTCCTGGCCCATGGACCATTGCCGCATGTCTTCCCCCTCACTCTTAACCCCATTTCCTTTCAGCTTACTGTCAAAGAAAAGCCACACAAAGAAATCTCCCACCTGAGTTGCGTATCTCTGCAGTTCCTCCAAAGTTACCATGGGCCTCTTGGCTGCTTCTTTCTGCTTATGTAGAAATACTCTGTAGCTATAGTGTGATGAAATCACACCCACAATAGACCCCTTGCAACCACGTGACTCCGTTACCCAGAACCCCTTGCGTGGCGGCCATATTGGTTGGCAGGCCATTTGACGAAATGACGAGTTCTCCACGTATTTTTCTTCTTTAGATAACGTATCACAAGATCGTTTTAAGAGTAAGTTGATGGTTGATGGTATCAGATTGCCAGATCCACACAGCAAAAGCCTGAAGGGACGGAGCGAGTCTGTGAAATGCTGGCCAAGGGTTTCGTACCGCGACACAGCTGCTTTATAAACGCGCAGGCCAGTATAGACAAGAGAGCAAGAAAGCCCCTGAAACCACTGGACGGCTGCAATTATTTTATATCAGGAAAAAGGCTCCAGCGACGCCATGAGGGATTAAGCGGGTCAGAAAATGGATGGATGGATGTTCAGACATGTTTGTGTAACAGCACAAAGCAGAGAGGAAGACCCGCCCGGTAGGTTAAAAAAACATCACTCACTACGGATTATTTTGGTGTTTTTGTCTTGTTAAAATGGGTGGAGGTGTCGGCGACATTGCAGCGTAAACAGACGTACTAGCTCCCGTGAACGGGCGGAGGGGAGGTGGCGATCGTTACACTGGCCGGAGAACCGCCGCTGTCTGGAGCAGCAGGAAGCGGCGGCTCTCCGGCGCTACACGGGCCGGAGAGCCGCCGCTGTCTGAAGCAGCAGGAAGCGGGTGCAGCAACAGCTCTCCGGCCCGCTACACGGGCCGGAGAGCCGCCGCTGTCTGCTGCTCCAGACAGCGGCGGAGACAGCAGACAGCGGCGGCTCTACACGGGCCGGAGAGCCGCCTCCGCCGCCGCGGCCGCTGCCTCCGCCGCCGGAGAGCCTCCGCCGCCGGAGAGCCGCCGCGGCTGCTGCCTCCGCCGCCGGAGAGCCGCCGCGGCTGCTGCCTCCGCCGCCAGAGAGCCGCCGCGGCTGCTGCCTCCGCCGCCGCGGCCGCTGCCTCCGCCGCCGGAGAGCCGCCGCTGTCTGAAGCAGCAACAGCTACACGGGCCGGAGAAGCCGCTGTTGCTGCTTCAGACAGCGGCGGAGGGGAGGTAGCTATCGCTACACGGGCCGCTTCTCCGGCCTGTGTAGCGATAGCTACCTCCCCTCCGCCGCTATTTAAGTAGAACAATGACTAGAGCAGAATTAAGTTGTATTTACCGGAGATGAAGTGTAGACTGCAAATTCTGTCGTAGTACGATGCTCCCCCAGTCCATTGGGAGTGTCTGCCTGCGCTCTTTTCATTGAAAATATCCATTTCTTTCTTCGTCCTTTCTCCTTCGGTAAACGACAGAAACGTACATCCAACGATTTGGAATGCCTCTGTGTGCAACCGGGAGCACAACAAGTCGTAGGCATTGCTTAGATTCCAAAAATAAACTAACTAAAAGTACGCTCTAAATCACCCGTTTTGTCATGTAGTAGACGGGCTGTCAGGCTAGCCTGCCCACCAAGATGGAGGCGCGCACCCCCGATCACGTGACTGTGACGTCAGATGCAAGGGGTCTATTGATGAACTGAGTGAGTTCTGAAAGCAAGTGGTTGGTTTCCTTTAGAGGTATCAGGTTAAATAATGCTCAGTTCCTGACTGCTAACCTTTTTATTTGTCAAAACAAAACATGTCTCATTCATTATGTGCAGAGGTTTAAGCGTTATGAATACCTTTGCAACCCACTGGTAGGCACAAGTGGGTTGTTTAGACTGAGATGGCCAAACTGTGATAGGCAAGGATTAATGCATTCTACATATCTGAGCAGCCTGTACCTCTTAAGAAATAAATCAGGTGAACATACTGTATTGGCAGTTTGTTGTAGGCGAGACGGCGGTTCTCTTCTGTCCACAGGCCACAGACGCCGGCCGTGGAGCTGCAAGCAGACCTAATCAATGTGCTCGTGGCTTCCTGCCTGCCTGCTAATGAACAGCTAATGCTCTCCTCGCCTGCTGTTCTGAAAAGCCTCCACTTTGAAATTGCCTCTGCGATGATTACGTCGTTCATAATGCATGAGTTTGGGATGTAAACGATTTTGCTCCACCCTTCGCACAAGCGTGCCTCCCCTCTGAGCAGAAGCCTAATTTTTCTTATACATTTATGATGTTTTCGCTCTGCTTAAATGGAAACTGCCCTGCTGTGCCTGGCGCCGCAGGAGTTTGTGGAAGCGTCTCGATTCTCCGTGCACAAATGCTATCCTTGGATGACATGATCCCAGACTCTTTGTTCAATTTCTTGAAACATGCTCCTGTACTGCCTGCACTTGTTTTGGCTTTTCTGCTCAGTCAAAAGTGATTCAGGCCAGCATCAGCCAACTGTTAATGAATGCATTCCAACTTCAGTGCTCTTCTATGAATAAACATATAGTACACAACACTGAACAACCCACCATATTGTTTGTTCAGGAGGCTAATGAGCTAAATGTTTAACCCCATGCAACACAAACCCCTGTTCTCAGCAATTAGCTTTGCCTTTATGCTCTTTTCTTCTCTCTAATCTACATTTGCATGTTGCTGGTGGCGCTGCAGCAGTCACAGGGCAAGATAATTGTTTACAGACTGCAGGACACGATAGCTATCTATAGAGCGAAGCTAGGACTCATCCAGAGAAAGAAAAGCCATTTTGAAATGGAAACCATGTCCTCAGGCAACCTTAAAGGAAAGCACAGAGTTCACTTGCTTACACAGCTATTGGATTGATGATGGACGATGCATTAATGAGTCCAGCATGTGATCTCTCTCCCCACACATAGGCAGGGCTTATGTAACAGTAGCAGAAAACAAAGGCATGATTACAGGGAAATATCTGATTGCACTAACCGTTTGGATTCAGAGACTGCATGTCCCATTAAATGGCACGAAAGCAAACATTTTGGCCCTTGGTGCTTTCTCCACAGACCTGATGAGAGGCTGTGTGCAGTAAATTGTATTTACCTCCATCTGTCCCTTTTCAAACCTGCTTTGTTCTGTTAAGAGTTGTGATTGGCTGAAACTGATTCCAGCTATGATTGAGCCAGAGAAAGCTTGATATTTTAATTCTACCCAACGTAAAAAGATGTGGTTCTGGATCTTCTGGCTTTGCACATACTAAGTCTTAAAGTGTAACATATATATCACGGATGGATCTAGCAAGTTCCCTACTTAAGACCTTAATGCATCTCTCTGTGTCCATGAATGCAGTCCGCTTGGATCTCACTAACAAGCATGCACCCTCATTCATATTATCATTGTTCTTTTTGATTTATTTGAGCCGTTATGTTCCACTTGGATAATGGAGGCAATAATGTGCTGGTTTAAACATTATCTACTCAAACAAGAGGAAGAAGGAAAAAGAAAAACAAGCATCACTGTTGATATTCTTCTATTCATGATCATACTGGTGTTTTTTTTTTAAAATCTTCTCTGCGTGTGGTGCCTTTCATTGATTGGGAGTATTGTTGTTGATGTCTGTGTGCTCGGTCAGCGCGTTGTCAAACATCTGGGCTGCATGTGGAAAGTCCCAACAGATCCTTGTGAGTACTAGTATAAATGATGAAATTTATATCACAGATGCTTTGTGGTCAAACAGACCGTAGAGTTGACTGGGAGGTAACAGTTCAGCCCTCAGAGTTGGTCAGTTTACATAAAACAGCATTTCCATGACTGTCATGTTCAGGATGGAGATTTTAATGATGCATCGGAACCTTTATTTTTTCAGGGCTGATTGATTGTGCAACATTCAGCTTCAATTATGTTTTAAAACGAAGACTGGGCACACAAGTTTGAAGTTGTTGTGAATTTTCTCTGTTTCATAAAGACTTTACATCTAGTCAAAATATGTGTCAGGATGCAGCTTGTAGGCTGCAAACTGAGCCTCCCTTCCTCTCTCTCTTCCCTGCGCAGCCTGATTGGTTCCACCTGTCAGGCTGCAATTATCACTGATCTGTTGCCACCTGTGTTCACCTCTATATATACTCACCTCATTCTGTTCTCGTTGCCGGTCAATAGTGCTCTTCTCCTTTCAGCCACAAGACTTTGCGCCAGCGTTATTGTTTGTTCAGTCACTGCCATAGACTCTGCTTCAGCTCTGTTCCAGCTCACCCTCGGCCAGAGACTTCATTCTAGCCCAGCCTCAGCCTGAAATACTGTTCCAGCTAAGTCACAGTCAGAGACACCTTTCCAACTCAGCCTGCAGTTTGGTTTCGCTGGTTCTGGTGTTCCGCTGTGGTCTCAGTCTTCGGCTCCTGTGCTCAGTCCTGGTTTCGAGTGCTCGGCTGCTGGGTTACATCTCTGGCTCAAGTTCTGAACTCCTGGTGAGCCGTCCTGGTCTAAAGTCATCGGCTCCAGTGTTCCTTCCTGGTCTGACTCTCCGCACTCCTCCTGCCGGCCAGCTTCTGCACCCTATATCTCCGTCTGGTAAAAAGACTCTGACTCCTTACATCATCCTCATTGTTCAATAAACTTTTAAGAACTAGCTCTGTGTGTGCATGCTGTGTCCGGGTTCATCCCAGAAAAATATCACAATATGTACATATAATCCTTAACAAGCTTTTTTGACATGGTTCTGGTGAGCTATTTGACAAATATTTTTAGCCAAATTGGTAGAACTCATTTTTAATCTTTTTTTGTTGAGGGGGACCATAGCCCTGCTGGAACACCTAACTGTGTCAAAGTTTTGATTTAAAGCTCCTAACTTTTCTCTGATGTTAGGGACTTGGTAAAGATGTTTGAGAACAACTTACAAGCCATCAAAGCTCAAGCTCATCCGAAACTGGAAACTCCCTGAACGTCAATGGTTTCTATACTGGAATAAGTTTCATATCAATATGAACTAAAAGGCTAAAGAGAAAAATATAGCAGGGCCCTGTTCCAAAATCATTTTGAGTTTGATCAAAACGTTTAAGCTGCCACTGTGAAAAATACCCTGTGGAGAAAAGTTTCATGGTCAGAAACGAAGATTAAGCTATTTGCTTAGATGTTTTTGTGACAAGCGTGAGATGGGGCATTGAACATTAATTTCATAGGAGAGTTCAAAGGTCAACACCAGTGGCGATCCAAAAGAACAGTCTGTCTTATTGTTGCATCATTATCACTGATTTCATCTGAGGCCAGAGTGGTCTGTATCACTATAGATGATGTTCTGGGTTCTTTCTTACTTTCTGGATGAGTCGTCAATGTGCTTTTGGAGTAATTTTGTCATTTTAAAAGGGGACATATTATGCTTTTCAGATCTTCCTTTTCCCCTTGAAACCATTCCATTGTGGTCCATATACAGCGAAACTGCAGTTCTTTGGTCTTAAAGCCTTCCCCCTTTTTTTTTTTTTTTTTTTTTTTTAACCCCCATTCTGAGATGCATCTAAGACAGGGGTCAGCAACCCAAAATGTTTGAAGAGCCATATTGGAACAAAAAACAGATCTGTCTGGAGCCGCAAAAAATTAAAAGTCTGATATAAGCCTTATAAAGGCAGCATGGGCTGTGTCTATATTAGCTATGTTAGCCTACTATCAAATGGCTAAGTAGGCTACAAATACATAATGAGCACACATGTTTAATTTTTATTTTCCCTGCAGCACATCCTGGAGAGAATAAAGCACCATTTGACTATACTGCTGTATGATGAGGCTTTAAATTTAACTTCCATAACAATATTAACAAATTATATTTCCTTGCATTGACGAATAATGAAAAAAATTATGTAATTTTTCTTTTGAGGATTCGAAAAAACAACAATGGAACATGCACAATAGGCCTCCTACAACTTCCGCCATTTATTTGGGCAACAGAGTGCAATAAAACAGCGGCCCTTTAAAAAGGTAAAGTATTTAAAATAAAAAAATAGAGTTTTAGCTTAATTTCTGTGCATTATCCTCTTCTCTTTGGTTTTGTGCAAGTTAGGCCGTGGGCCAGAATCTGTAGGATGACTTTCGTATGAACTGTCAGGGGGCAACTTTCTTCCACTTGGATCAGTTGCTAAAGATAGCAGTGATCTCAAAAAGCCAATTTTCCCATCCTGGGGATTTTTCCACGCAAAAAGATGAACATATCAGTTATTTCAATAACTCACACCATCCCATTATTAATTGCATATGTTGAATATAGCCAATTAATGATTTAGCTGAGTATGTTTAAACATAAAAAAACGTAATCATACTTGAATAAACTTCATCATAATTGGTTGCCATGTCCTTTCAATGCTTTTTGTAATCAATGCGCCCTCCCCACTTCCCCCTTATGTGTTGAATTAGTGAAGTGTGAGAAAACAGCTTTAATTCTCCATCAAATAACTCTCATATCAAGCCAACTTGCTTTTTCAGCAGCAACAGCATTATTTCTTATGGTTAAATATTCTCCATATGCCTTCATTAAAATTTTTAATTCCACTCGTGGGGAAATGCGCAGTTTAAGGCTTATTTCCTGTTGTTGCCATGGTAAAGCACATTATCTGCGTTCCATTGATCAGGGCTTTTTTCATGCTCATGCTCGTGTTGAAGTCTTGGTTGGTTGGACACTAAGTTTAGTTAACTGACTGATATCACCTGTTCTAAAACCAAAAACCTGAGTATGACAGAGGGAGGAAGAACTACTCAGAGCAGCAGCTTTCTACTTAGGGGAGATCGGCCATTTTTTCTGAAACGGGCCCAGAACAAAGACGCACAGCGCAAGCTGCCCAACTATGAAGGTGTCTGCCCCACCCACCAATCAGTGGTGCGCTCTGATCAGCACCTTTACAGTTCAGCTTGGATGTTATTTTCTGTGCAGCATAGATTTGCTGTGCGTGCTGAACCCAGATGCCGTGCGCGATTACGCACGCGTGCAGCTTAAAGGGAACACTGGTCGGCAGTCCATCGCAGGCAGAAAAAGCCGTCTTTTGCCCAATTTACTGTGATATCGCCAATGAAAGCAAAATATTCAGTCCAAGAACTGTTGAATCCTCTGTTCTCCTCAGCTATCTTTCTCTTTTTCCCTTTGGGGATCCATGGCTCATCACACACCCACTGGTTTGTTTACAACAGCGACCCGCCTAGCGTGTCGCAGCTTATGACGCAAATCTCCGTTGACAGATATTTAGAAATGTAATATGTATTCTACACATTTTAAATCATTGAAAAACATTGAGAATGTTTGTTTCGGGGTTTCCCTGCTACAGAACCCCCACTAACATGGAAAATATATTTTCCCTCTGTTATACGAATTATTATTTTGAAGTCACTATAGCCTCACACCACTCGGACATAGGAGCAATAAATCATCTTTTTCCATTTTCATGCATTTTAAAAAAAGCTCCAGGGAGCCCGAAGGGTGGCACTAAAGAGCATCCGCATCAGGTTGCTGACCCCCGGTCTAAGAGCAACTCGAACAACCGAGCATTTTCAATTATCCACGCGTAGCGTCGGCAAAATTGCAGCAAAAAATAAAATTGGTGAATTTGTGAAATTGGTTGGCTGGAAGTCCATGACCTTGTTTAGCAGCTCTGCAGCAAATACTGTGATGCAATTGTTGAAACAAACGTAACAGAAAAGTGAACAGCTTGGAAATATGAACCAAACAGAATATGAAGATATCCACACAGAAAGACTAAATTCAACCTACTAGAGACTCCCAAGTACACGACAAGATTTATTTAAAGGCTAAAAAAAGTATGTTTTGCATACGTATCCTTTAATGGATATATAGCTTTAGCTAATTTTTAGCTTGTTTTCTACATGTTTACAAAAGCAGCATCTTAAGATCAGTATTTATTGTACTTTATTGTTTCTTCCTAAACATGTTGCAGTCTTGAGGAAAAAGAAAGCACAACTCTGTTAAATTACATCTGATTTGTATGGGTTCAATTGGCTAAGTAAAAATTATAATCTCACACATAAAACTGCATACTTCATTGAGTTGTTAGAAGTCTGTGTTAATATTTTTTACTACGACAGCATGAGGATGGGCCCGTCTAATGAATGAGTTTTGGCAAATTAGCCAGAAGGCGGGATGTGCCTTTGGGATCATGGTACTCCTAAATGGTGTTTCCATAGCAACAGAGATTTCCACTCAGCGTAGGTGATTACTCAGTGGTGGTCCACCGGGCTATGGCCTACCTGTAGTGCTGGGTTGATGAGGATTTGACGAGTGAGCTGGGGTTGTCTGCATTCATTCGATTCCTCTATTACTCCTTGTTTAGGTTGGGTGGTCCAGTGGGAATTAGTAACTCTCATTTACACATTGTAATAAAAACATCATTAGCTCACAGAGTAAATAAAAGCACAGCAATAAGAAGGCAACATGGAGCAATGAAAATGTTTAATAATGAAAGCCAGATGTCTGATAGGGCGTTTTGTATTGTTGCGTATTAAAGCCAGCAAAACTGGACATTGGGATTCGGAAGGTGCTGCAAGCCTGCTGTGAGGGAGTTATTGCTGTAAGACAAAATTAACAAAGCTTTTAAAAGTTTTATTTCTGAAGATCTGCTTTACTTTTTTCCACATCTTGTCATGTTGCAACCATCAACCTCAGTGTGTTTTATTGCCATTTGTCTTTCCGTGATAGACCAACGCAAAGTGTTCCAATACTGTCAAATAGAGCAGTCCCAGATTGCTAAACATTATTAATCTGGCTGGACAGGTTAGGGTGATCCTACTTTAAGGTTAGTCTTTTATGTTAAACATTTATCCTTATCCAGCATTAGATGAAATCCTACCGTTTGATTTTTTTTCTTAGACTTTTCTGAACAGAGCTGAAGGTTGAGAATACCTTAAAACACTGAGACATCTAGTTTGTGTTTGTAGGCTGACATAAGGATGAATTGTTGCAGAGTTGTAGGTTCAGTTACACCTTGGCACAGAAGCACAAAGGATTTTGTCAGGACACTTGTAAAAGAGATCTCAAGGAGTCTTATCCTGGTTGAATAAAGGTTGATGATGATGAACTTATAAACTTTGCACAAACATGGATATTTAGGCGAGCAGACTGACCGGATTGGAAGAAATGTGTGCCTAAAACACTCTACTGAGTGTGTGTCTGATGTTTTTGTCAATGCACAAATACGGCGAGAATTCAGCTTGCAGACAAGGTTCGGAGCTAGTTGGTATATAAAACTTTGTCAAATCTGGTGGATAAAAAGTCTCAAACACCTTTGCCATCCAAAAATACACAAGGGGCTTCTTCTAGTCCATACGTTCCTTAAAAAAAATAAATCGCAGATTCCGACAAAAAAGGTGTGATAGCAGCAGATACATGTGTACTGCTAATTGCCATGCTTATTTTGGTTCGGCTGTGGACTCGGTAGCTCTTGCTTTTGTCACAGTTGTATGTCCCGCCTTAAATCATCATACTACAGCATGATTGGCCGACTTGTGCAGGGTCACTTCTCGGACGGTTGAGGCGGGAGTGGGACGAGGGATTTGCGTGTGTTTGTGAACACACTAATGGCGTGAGAATTCAGCTTACAGTAGACCGCTCCACTTCCCACAAAAAACTGACCCCTGAGCTGGTCTGAGCAGTACCCCCAAAGAAAAATGATCGGCCATAAAGAAAACATTATGATACCGTCCGTCTCTGTGATGACCAGGTTTTGAGAGTCTTCAGATTCTTTGTTGGGGAGCACATGAGCCGCCATTCTGACTGCAACGGAGACTTATCCATCACAGAACTCCTACGCCCATGCGTAGGTGATTGCTCTGAAGAGATTGCTTTAACGACAAAAAGGCCGTACAAATGATTGACAACCGCAGTTGTTGTTCTGTTCTGACAGGCAATCCTGCAGAATATTGACCCTATGCCTTTCAAACCTGGTCATTGGCCTACTCTCTATGCTTTTGATATCTCACATTTCAACACATCTGATTCACATTAACATTGCCGTTGAATGTTGAGGTAGCTTTTTTATGAACAAGATTAGGTCGATTTTTGTTGTTTAGTGGCAGTTAAATCACTTTATTTTTCAGACACAAATTTGAAATTAAAAAATTTGATTACATATCTATATGTAAACATTTCTTTTGAAATCATCAAATATATAATGGGACATTTTTTCATGTGGCTTTTCTTGTATATCTAACCAGTTTGTCCGATTAAAGTTCTTTTAGGTCACATTTAGTATAAATCGGTGCAATATAAATAATATAATTTAAAACTCAAACATTCATACTCCACCTAGCTGTAAATGTTGCTCCTAACATTATGATGCACACCACAGTCAGAGCTGATAGGAAGTCTGGCCTGGTTCCTGTGGGAGTAAACCAAAAACTTACATGTGATAATTGAACTGAATTTAGAGCAGGTTTAGTTGCTAGCAGCAATGGTAATATCAGAAGGCCAACCAGATAGAGCAACAGTTTCCCACCACCAGGCCATCAAAGCTGCAAACTTCTTGCCCTTTGCTCTGTGTGATTCACTGCTGGGTAAAATATAGACGCCTCACTGCCTTCTAATTGGCCTTCTGTTATTTTTTTATTACTGTCACTCTACCAGAGCAACTAATTTCATCATCTGGCATGCTCTATTGGGACTGCTTGTGGTCAGCTCTGAGAGAGAACACAAACTACTGCATCTTTTCTTCCCGTCTTTTTCCAAATTTTTCTTCTTCACCGCTCTTGAAGACCTTTAATAGCTTTGTGGTCTCATTTTCAAGCAAACAACCAAGAAACACTCCAGAAGCAAAATGACAGCGTCAGCAGTAATTCTGGTGACCATTCTTGCTAAGAATGAGACTTTAAGTTTCCTTTCTGTTGTTGATTTGTGGGAACATAGGCAGAACTAGGCTGAAAGTTTCAGCACTTTTCTTCACGCAGTTAGTCTGCAAGTTCAAGGCACGCTGTTGCTTTCGGAGAATGTTCAGTGGTTCCACATTTGATTCCATACCTTATGACTTAAACACTTAAAAATTATTTTTGTGAACATCCTTGTCTTTTAAAAAAACTTCAAAATGTGACAAAATAGGTAAACATATTCCAGGGGTAGGGAGAAGTATAAATTAATGGTGATCCACTTCTTTAACAGACACACTTTTACACTGACCTGTTACTGGCTACATGAGGAAACGGCTTGATAATGTGCAACATGTTATATATTTCCGTCCAATATTTTTAATATTTTTTCATTTACTAATAATATGATACATTATATTTACATATAAGCAATAGTGCAACCACTAAAAAGAACAACACCAACTGTTGACCGATGTTCCTCATTTTGGTTCTTTTTTTGGTCCGCTTGAATCCGAGAAATGTAACGCCAAAAAGAAGCCATTTCTGAGCGCTGTCATAGAGTTATTACGATCTGGCAACGCCTGAGCTCCGTCTCACGTGACTTCAACTTACTATTTCTGTTGGTGCAGAATCCTTTTGTGTCGGTGTTGGCATCGTGACCAGAAGTAAATATTTCTACGTTTTAGACTCATCTTAATTTATAAAACAATTATTTATATACAATGTTTCATTTAGAAAAAGGAAAGACAAACTACTCCAAGACATGGAGAACTTCAAAGGTACTTTTAATCTGATATGTGTTTGTACTCAGTGGAACTTATTCCTATTTGTTTTGTGTTGATCTTGATAACCTGTCCCAGCTGGGCCTCTTCAGTTAGATAATCATTAATTTCCTGACTTTCTCACATACACCTTTACTTTCTTTCTAATCTCAGGCCTCTGTAGACTTTCCAGGAATTAACTTTGGCTGTCACCCCAAAAACTCGGCTTTGTTTACAAACTGGGAAGGGAAGTTGTCTCTCCAGGGCAAAGGCTCGCTGTGGGGCTGAACAGGAATCAGACTTTGTGTCTGCATTGCTTTCTTTCCTTTTCTGCAAATTACTTTTTTTCTCTAGTTGTTTCTCTTGGCAAAGACTCATGCTGAAAAAAAAAAGTCGGACAAAGGTGCATGACATATGTATGAACTATTGGGCATTAGAGGAGGAACTGGAAGAGACGTATACATGCATTTTGAATATAAATTATCTGGTAGACTGCTGGTTAAATGTGAGGCACTTAGCAGACCACCCAAGGCTATTGGATGTATTTTCCGATCGCCAGCTGATTGGACAAAATAAATGTGAAGACCGGTTAATAGTTTATGAAATCTACTTGATGTTTACTTATTGCTTTTGTGTATAAATGTGGTAGGAAAGTCAAACTATAACAGACCTACCACAATAATCTAATCGCATTTCTTAGAATAAAAATGCTAAAAGTTTTTACTGCTATTTGATATGGGGAATGAAGTCATTTTAGAAAATAAAAACACGAAGGTATACAACAGACAGTTGCAGTATGAATCAGCATTTTGTATCTTAAGATGGGGCTGCCACCTTAGCTTTACCAGGTTTTGGCAATTGGTGCAGTAGGGCTGCCTATTTATGGAACGTTAATCCACTCTGAAAGGTCTTTTGTAAAGCAAACTGAACCAAAACAATATCTTTTTTACCAACTATCAAAGCAGTTAGCTCTGCTTCTGCACGTTCTTCCAAGGTGTATCCTGCCACATCAGCCAGTTCTTTTAATATTAAGAGAATGTCTAATGGCAACGTTTCTAATGTTTTGGCTGTGTAGTTTGATTCCTTGTGCAGATGGCTTCTTCAGTTCTCCACTAATGATAAATAAAACTTTTTTTAGGTGGTTAAACTTGTTTTTGTTTTAAAAATATACCTTGCACTTTTAAGTCATTTTGACAGGTGCTTGTGTAGATTCTCAGTCATATAGAACATCCAAAAAATGTCTTCGAGTTATGCTAGTGCAGACAAAGAACATTTTAGTCTCAAAAAAAAAGGATTATTAGTTGCACAATGGTTGTACAGTCAGGGCTCCAAAAGACAGGAAGGGAAAGGCTAAATGAAACAACTGGACTTCAGTTCAGTGGTAGAAGATGTTCCGCTCTTAATGCGAAGGGCTTTTTCAATTCAAAGCAGTTCAACTCTCCCACACTTGCTTTAAAATGGTTACTAATTTTTGGCTGTTCCCCAATAGAACAACGCCATATTACTACCCAACCCTGCTTTGTGAAATAGATCATTTCTGACTTTTAAACTGATTAACAAAACAATAGGCAAGACTATTTGTATAGCACATTTCAGTACAAGGAGAATGCAAAGTGCTTTACATGATTAAGACATAGGAAAATAAAAACAATAGAATCAAGTAAAAAACATAACTTGCACTTTTGAGACATTTTGACAATTGTAACTTTTGCAGGTCAGTAACTTAAAATGTATTTTAGCATTCATTAAGCCAATAAAATGAATGAAAATAATTAAAATATATATATGTTTTTACCATTTACCATTTTAGTGGCCACAACCTTTTACAGGTTGCAATGCAAATCCAGTGAAAGATTGCACCAAATTTTAGCCTTTTAAAGCAGCATGGTCCTGCGACCATTTAAATATTATTTTAAATTCTCTTTTAGATAAATCTTTATTTTGCTATATTTACTAAAATACTTATACACAGTGCTGATAAAAAGTTTAAATTTATTTTCTATTTTCTAATAAGTACGCAGGATCCTGGCACACAAACCATTTGAAAATGTTGGAGACATCTTCAATGTTTTTGCAACCAAGCAGACTTGAGAACAGTCTCTCTCAACACAGCAGACCACCCCAGGAACTGCTTTCCTTCTCACTTCAAAAGAAGACCACATATTCAATTCATTTAAACTTCAATTTCATTTACATAGCGCTAATTCACGATACATGTCATCTCAAGGCACCTTGACACAGTCAAATTCAATCAAATCATACATTATTAAACGTCTCCTATCTAAGAAACCAGTAGATTGCATCAAGTATTGACATGAAGCATTCACTCCTCCTGAAAAGAGTGTAAGAGCCACAGGGACAGTCAGTCTCATTGTCCATGGCTTTGCAGCAATCCCGCATACTGAGCAAGCATGAAGCGACAGTGGAGAGGAAAACTCCCGTTAACAGGAGAGCACAAACAGGAAGGAAAAAACCTTCCAGCAGAACCAGAACCAGACTCAGTGTAGAACGGTTATCTACCTCGAGCCAACTTGGGGTTAGAGAAGACAGAGTAGAGACACAAAAAGCACAGAAAGCACACATTGATCCAGGAATCTTTTCTACTTTATATGGTATTCAATAGGTCTCAAGCTTCAAGCACCCACACCAAATGCAAAGCTCAAAATAAACATTAGACTCAACCGCTAAAGTCAAACACTAGACACTAATAGATGGAGGATTTGTTAGCATCTGGATATTGTGAAATCTCTGGCACCAGGTCTCGTTTTACTCACATTTTTCCATTCATGAATACTTCTTGCTTCTGATTGTGTTTATTATTTGCTCTCTTGTCATGCATTTTAATTACCTCTTTATCATTGAGTTCTGTAAACATTTAGACTGCAGCAAGCAATTGTTATTTAATAATTTAAAACTACTGTATAGGTTTCGCAAATGAGCCATATCTTTTCCATGCTCCAGTTGTTCTTTGCATCTAGGAGTTGCTCTGAAAGCACAAACGTGACCATTCTCAATCTTGATAGCCACCATAGACACGTCTGCATGTCTTGGAGACATGATCTTTATGGCAAGCATTCTTGATGCTCAAAACCTCCAGGTATTTGTTTGTATCTTTTTGGACTCCATATGTCAAGCCTGCAGTTGTTTCTCTGGTGAGTTTTTACATGCATTGTTTTGTCTGCTAGGGAAATTGAGGGTATCCTCCTCTCTCCAAATCAGGCAATCACTTCCTTCCAGGCAGGTGCTGAGGTCAAAAAATGCACAGTCTTGTGTTTCTGATCAGAGAGAAAAAAATATGGAGGGACACTGGTGCTGCTGTGAAAATGACTGGTGAGTGATAACACCACCTGAGGGGCCTCAAGCTATTCTATGTTGTAGAGCAATGCTTGTGAAATGAGAAATTTCACACAGTGTGATAAGATACAATTTATTGATCCTTAAGGGCAAACTGTATCTCTGGGGTAACATACGATGAGGGGGGCTGGGCAGCACTGAGAGGAAATGTAGCATAATTTACAGAAACTGTGGATATTGATTTTATACTGTAAATGATGTTGGTATTGCGGACGTGGCATGTTTATTTTCGGTTTAAAGAAAATAACTTAATTTTAATGGGAAATACAGAGAGTATTTGATACAGAGGGTAAGGATAATACAGCCTGTGCCAGGTTTGCACCTGTAAATCTTGTATGTTTAAATGGCAGTAAGATGACAGGCATCATCAGTCTTATATGGCCTACTACATTCCTACTGAGACACGTGATGCTAAATCCTTCCCTCATAAGGGGTGATGCAATTGATACCATTTGATACGTTATTGGTTTAGTTAAGATTAGTTTACTTATCTGCTGTATTTGTGCAGGACTTTATTTTGGCAGCCAATGTGGCCTTCCCTTACGAGTAGGGAGTTCGTCCTGCAATTGGCGGGTTGCTGGTTCATTTCCCAGATCCGACCATCCCGTCGTTTGTCTTTGGGCAAGACAGTTCACACGAATTGGCCTGCTGGCGGGGGTCAAGGGGCCCGGTGGGCCGATGTATGGCAGCCTTGCCTCTATCAGTCTGCCCCAAGGGCTGCTGTGGCTAAGAATATAGCTCA